>NC_137509.1:10680000-10742500 GCF_041902795.1 Electrophorus electricus
TAGCCACAGTACACTCTGAAGACAGTGAAGCATGGTGGTGCAGGCATCATGATATGGGGATGTTTCTCTTACTATAGTGTCGGGCCTATTTATCGCATACCAGGGATCATGGATCAGTTTGCATATATGGGTGTTTCAACAAGACAATGACCCCAAACACACCAGTAAGCGAGCAGCATCTTGGTTCCAGACCAACAAAATTAAAGTTATGGTGGGGCTAGCCCAATCCCCGGACCTTAATCCGATAGAAAACTTGTGGGGGGACATCAAAAATGCTGTTTCTGAGGCAAAACCAAGAAATGCAGAGGAATTGTGGAAAGTTGTCATCATCCTGGGCTGGAATACCTGTTCATGGGTGCCAGAAGTCGGTCAACTCCAGGCCACACTGATGTGAAGCAGTTCTCAGAAACAGTGGTTATACAACTAAATATTAGTTTAGTGATTCACAGCAATGCTTATTCCTAAAGATTTTTCAGTTTATACAGTAAATCAGTTTGTGAAAAAAAATGCAGACACTGCTATATTTTTTTGAACAGCCCAATATTCATTTCTCTTCATTTTCTCTAAAGTAATTAAAAAATTGATACATTTTTCTTCATGTTTTAATTTAGAATATAATGTGCAGTGTTCCCAATGCATGGAAATAAAATCTATTATAAGGATTCTGAGCTTTACTCACGTTTTTAAACACACTGCCATTATTTTGAACACAGCATGGCCTTGTGTGAAAAAGTGATTGCCCCCCCTCGATTAAAACATAAATTAACTGTGATTTATCACATCTTTTGGAAAGCTGAGTTCAATTTCTCTAGCCACACTCAGGCCTAATTACTGCCACACCAGTTCTCAATCAAGAAATCACTTAAATAAGACCTGCCTGGCAAAGTGAAGTAGACCAAAAGATCCTCAAAAGCTAGACAGCATGCTGTGATCCAAAGAAATTCAGGAACAAATGAGAGACAAAGTAATTAAGATCTATCAGTCTGGAAAAGGTTATAAAGCCTTTTCTAAAGCTTTGGGACTCCAGCGAACCATAGTGAGAGCCATTATCCACAAATGGCGAAAACATGGAACAGTGGGGAACCTTCCCAGGAGTGGCCGGCCAACCAAAATTACCCCAAGAGCGCAGCAATGACTCATCCAAGAGGTCACAAAAAACCTCACAACAACATCCAAAGAACTGCAGGCCTCACTTGCCTCAGTTAAGGTCCGTGTTCATGAACCACCATAAGAAAGAGAACGCTGAGCAAAAAGAACATAAAGGCTTATCTCAGTTTTGCCAGAAAACATCTTGATGATCCCCAAGACTTTTGGGAAAATAGTCTGTGGACTGACAAGACAAAAGTTTAACTTTTTGGAAGGTGCATGTCCTATTACAGCTGGTGTAAAAGCATTTCAGAAAAAGGAACATCATGCCAACAGTAAAATATGGTGCTAGTAGTGTGATGGTCTGGGGCTGTTTTGCTGCTTCAGGGCCTGAAAGACTTGCTGTGGTAAATGGAACCATGAATTCTGCTGTCTACTAAAAAATCCTGAAGGAGAATGTCCAGCCATCTGTTCGTGACCTCAAGCTGAAGCACACTTGGGTTCTGCAGCAAGACAATAATCCAAAACACACCAGCAAGTCCACCTCTGAGTGGCTTAAGAAAAACAAAATGAACACTTTGGCGTGGCCTAGTCAAAGTCCTAACCTGAATCTGATTGTGATGCTATGGCATGACCTTAAAAAGGTGGTTCGTGCTCGAAAACCCTCAAAAATCCTGTGTCTGAATTACAACAATTCTGCAAAGATGAGTGGGCCAAAATTCCTCCACAGTGCTGTAAAAGACTCGTGGCCAGTTATCACAAATGCATGACTGCAGTTGTTGTTGCTAAGGGTGGCCCAACCAGTTATTAGGGTTAGGGGGCAGTCACTTTTTCATACAGGGCCATTTAGGTTTGGATTTTTTTCCTCTTAATAATAAAAACCTTTATTTAAAAACTGCATTTTGTGTTTACTTGTGTTATCTTGTCTAATATTTATTAATATTTTGAGTGTGACAAACATACAAAAAAATATCATGAAGGGGGCAAACACTTTTCACACCACTGTGTAATTGTTATTAATATTATCACTACCAACAGCAATTATAAGAACAGCAGATGCTTTAGCACTCTTATCACAACTTCTCTTTTGCACTGACCAGTTTATTGGGTTGTCTTATCTTACATATGGACCATGTCCTTTATAATGTGAACTTTGTTTAATAATTTATTTCTGAAGCACTTTGGATTATGGACTCAATACAAAAATACATTAGAAACTAAGATGATCAGTAACAATAATAAAAAAAATATTGATTTTTCATACACAAGCAAAACCCTATAGTATAAATAAACATCTTATTTTTTCAATGCTAATGTTTTTTTATGAGTGGTAACTACTTCCCCATTGCTGAAATGCACATAAGGACGATATCCAAGGGACTTCATGTTTAACAACCATATAATAATAACAAAGTAGACTTATAAACCTTCAGAATGAAGGATTTGTCATTTCCCATGGCAAAGCATTTTAATGCTATTGGACATTGCATTAATGATGTATTTGTTTATATTGCCAGTTGTTGCTATGGCAGCAATGTAGTTTGGAAATTCAAAGAAACATAACTGATTATATTTAATTTTGTAGCCTCCAACTGCAGCCACCAGCATAGAGGTCAGAACTCATCCTTGGTGTAGAAACACTGGGGCGATCAACACAGTGCTACTTTATGTAGGATCTCAAGGTCAATGAACCCGAGTGACTGGTGTGCAGAGGGTGCAAAAAGGGGACATTGTGTCAGTCAATGACGTGTACCTGAGCCAGTGGGAAACGGGCAACCTCTGGAAAGGATAACCCTCACCATTGACACCACAGCCAGGAAGATCACCTTTGGGTCCAGAGACAGGAAACGGCTCACTACCCTCGTTGTCACAGGTTCATCGCTGTCAGTGCTACGACCAGGCATGCTCTGTCACACTGCGAATGGTACACCTCACCAAAGAGAGGTGACAACTGACCAACTCAAATCTATTACCAGCATCTGAATCGTCATGAAAGGTAGGAAAGAGCTGCTGGTGGTTACGGAGGTGAGGCTTCTGGCTTGCGCTTGTACAGGACGCATGCATACTTGGCATGGATTGCACTTAAATATGCACTACAAAAACAACCTTTTCCACTCTAGCCGGGCCTTTAGCCTGATAGTATTCTTAACACTGACTTATCTTTTGTCATATCTTTTGTCACATGAGGATATGTATTTGATGAAGCAAAGCACTTCTGTAAGTCACTCTGGACATAGGCATCTTCCAAATACTCAAATGTGAATGTAATCTAAATTTCCAAGTGATATCCAGGTCTGTGCTCAACCTCAATAAAGGAATGTTGGACTTAGAGAGTAGGCAAATGAAGTTGTCCATGGTGGACAGTGGGCAGAGCAGAGGCAGAGAATCGGGGTTCTCTGGCCTTCATTTTCCATGGGGGAAGCCACCAGCTCTGGAAGTGCTGAACACATAGCCTCATAGCCGATTGGTAGATCTCCGTGGTGTGGGGCGTGCTGACGGCTCTGAAGGTGAAGCTGCTCATGCCAGAGGAACTGAACATGCAAAGTGCTGGTTTGTCAGTCTCCAAGGGCTATGGGTGGTGCACACAAGCAGCACCCTTGTCGGCAACAATGATGGAGAAAGTGGAAATCACAGAGGGCAGTACTAGTGAGTAAAGACGAGGTTTGCAAGACTGGAGGTAGTGCTGGAACTGTGGCGATGGAGCAGGCCAGGCTTAACAGAAATGCAGAAATAGCAGCTGTGCCATTACAGCAACATCTTCATGGCCATGGAAACTAAATGGACTAGCTTAATTCTGCACAGCATCAACACTGGCGATGCTCCACCAATTTGGTGCCAACCCCGCACGTTTCTCTTGGCTAAGAAAGAGGCTGCAGAGAAGAAAGTGAGTGAGATGGCAGTGGTGGGAGTCCTAGAGCCAGCGAAAGCAGCCCCAGTCGTCTTGGCAAAGAAAATGGATAGCAGCTGCCAATTCTGTGTGGACCATCAGCAGCTCAATGCTGATACAAAGCTCGTGTCTGCTCCCACAAATTGATGACACCTTGTATCAGCTCACCTGATTTGCAGAGGAGAGTTTGGCAAGTGGCACTTGCTCTAGACACCACCAAGAAAACGGCACTCATGCTAGACATCAGATTGTGGCAGTTCACAGTGATGCCTGTTGGGCTTTGTAATGCACCACCCGCATTCAAGCTCCTGATGGAGCAAGTGCTCGCCAGGATCCCCAAGGATCCCCAGGGATCAGAGTGGAAATGGACCCACTGAAGGTGGATGTGGTGCAGCGGTTTCTCCTGGCACTGATTGTCAGTGAGCTGCAGAGCTTCCTGAGTTTGGCTTCATACTACTGGCATTTAGTGTACTGGTTTGCCGAAAAAGCCACACTGCTGCATCGCCTCACAGTGAAGGGGGCTGCATTCTAGTGGGAGAAGGAGGTTGAGTGTGTGTTTGCTGCTCTTTGTGGTAGTTATGTGAGACACTGGTGTTGGCATTCCCCAGGACAGGTGGCGACTTCATTGTATACACAGATAAAGGGTGTTCACAGGTACAGGACAGGCACAAGAGGGTCACTGCATACTACAGCCAGCACATGAGCAAGCCAAAACACAACTAAAGCATGACAAGGAGAGAGCTGTTCATTGTCATGGTGGGGTTACCTCTTTTTGTAGTGATCACACCTCCATGACTTGGCTCATGCAGAGACCCTGAGTGTCAGGTCACGAGGCAGATCATGGCGCTGCAGGAGTACCACTTCACTGTCTGACACCATGCTGGATACCTACACAGTAATTATAATGCCCTGTCTCACTGTCCATGTACAACTGAAGAATGATGGTACCGTGCACACCTTGAGGTGTGCTGCTGCTGCTGCTGTCATTGCCTGTGGAGCTGTGGAGAATTCTGCCACACCCAGGAAGAAGCCAAGCTCTCTGCTCGGTTTAGGAAGGCTGAGCCAGGTGTAGTTCACAGGCTGACTGGCGTGGGGCATTGCTGCATAGGCCAGATGCTGAAGCAGCTGCAGCAGCAGCTGTACTAGCTGGGTTAAAGCATATGAATGGGTGGAGGACCATACATACACTGCTGCAACCAGTGACGTACAACTATATGCACTGTTGCCATTGTACATGCATTGCTGTAACATCAGTGAAGAAGGAAACGTAATTGTACACTTCCTTTCAGTCTCTCCGCTCTGACATGCCTCTTTCCCATTTCTAAATCTGGAAACTATAGTGTCCTCACGGCCATGGATTACTTCATTAAGAATGCCTGAAGCATATGCGGTACTGGACCAGAGTGTGGCCAAGATGGCAGAGCAGCTAGTGGAGGAGTTCTTCTCTTGGTTTGGGATGCCAGAGGAACTTCACAGTGAGCAGGGATACAACATTGAGTTGGCAGTCATAGATGTTCATGAGTCACTTTGTAAGAGTCTGAATCAAGTCTCAAGCCTCTGAGGTGCGAATCTGGTGTGAGTCTCAAGTGTTAGAATAAATCTCAAATCTCAAGTGTTAGAATAAGAGTTCAAGTCGTTTCTTCACATAAACAGTGGCTGCTGGTCACATAAACTAATATGCATTCTCAATCACAAAGACATGGAACAGTGCTTGAAATCTAATGTTAAATTTACATCGGTATGCAATCTAATGTTAACTACCAAGAAAATGGCAGTAGGTCAATGGAGCACGTACAAAAGACAGAACCTCATTATTGTTTAAAATTATATGGAACTTACTAGAAAGAGTATTTATCACCTATCGCTCTAGTTGGCTAACATACTTTTTAGCTCAGCTACAGGCTAGAAATTTTTTCATTTTGCCACTATACTTTATTTTGATCCTGTATGCAGTGCATGTAGCACTCTGACTGTGTGTCCATCTGACTCAAAGGTTTTGTATCCAAAGGTGATAATTGAGTCCTTGCAACAAAAAACCATATATCCATTTACGGTTCTTCCATATTCTACAAAATAAAAACAATAATATAAAGCATTATTGCAAGTTTTATTATTAAATGCCCACATCAATGATGTATGTCTAAATAAAGCATATTTAGCATTTTAATTTAATTTTAATGTAAAGGTTGTACAAAATCAAAAACTAAAATGACTGATTAAACAAAGCGGAAAATTGGCTAATATATGGTTTTCCATTGCAAGGACCCACATAAAGGTTTATTGTGTGCCCATGCTGAATTTGAAGTCAGTGTAAGAACCGCAATCTGCAAATAAATAAATATTGTGCATGACCAGCTCATCTATGACAATTTCACGAGTCTTAAACCAGATTCGAGTGGCATGTAAGTTGAAGTCCGAGTCAAGTCATGAGTCTTTCATAATATGACTCGAATTTGAGCCTGCTTATTCAAGTCACTCTCTCTGGCAGTTGGGCACTTGGAAGGCTACATCCTTCCATTGCGATCCTCAGAGCAATGGCCTGGTGGACCGTTTCAACCAGATGCTGACAACAGTCAGCTCACCATCGTCAGCATGTCTGGCACTGCCACCGGCCCCTGGTCCACTTCAGCCCTTCAGGGTGCTGGTGTTCAGCTGTACTATATGTAGTGTTGTATGCTCACAAGGTACTTATCTCTTACTTTATGTAGCCCCACATTTTCATTCTCACACACTTAGAAATGAATGTTGTCTGCTGTCCAGTCACATGTTCAAAGATGATGATACAAAAATAATTAACTGGTTACATCAGTATTTTAAAGAATGGTACTATATTTGTTTGCGTAAATGCTTTAATTGCTAGTCTGATATCCAGTCATATGTTCTAAAATGATACAAAAATAATTCCATTAAGTAAACTGGTCCAATAAGCTTAAATGGTGCTGCATTTAATTGCTTAGATGCTTCGCATTTTTCATGTTGGCCCTCCCTGGATCACAGAAATCACATGTATGGCAAGGCAAGATGAGGCAAGTTTATTTGTGTAGCACTTTTCTTACACAGCACCAGTTCCAAGTGCTTCACATAAGATATAGAAGAATAATATACCGTTTTACATCCCTGGACCTATCACCCTGGAAACGTCTTTGCACCAAACAAAATGGTTACAATTTCTTAAAATAATGGTAAAATTAACTAAATTTAATTTAGGAAAATAAAATGAAAGATTACGGTGATAACCTAAATGAAAACAAATATGATTAATAAAAATATAAAATGCAAAAAATCAAATGAAACATATAAAGAATAAATTAAGAATTAAAATAAATAAAAATGTACAGTGGTGCATAAAGTTAAAAATGCAATGCTACAGGATCTGAGAGAACAGTGTTTTACCTGGTTTCAATTTAAAACATCTAGTGTCGGGGCACTCCTAATATTCTCTGACACCTGGTTCCATTTAAAAATACTATATTAGCAGAACGCTGCCTCTCCCTGCTTAGTTTTTTACCTTAGACAGGACTAACTGTTGATCTGAGGGCTCTGTTCATAATGGTGCCACATATCAGATAGATACGCTGGTCCTACACCATTAAGCAATTTATAGACCAGGAGTATTACCTTAAATTCATGAGTTATATATTATTATAGCAGTCTGCTGAAATCCTGACTGAAATTTGTCTAGATAGCTATTTGAGAATAGAAAACAGGTAAGTTGCTTGAAAACGTTTTTCTCCCAATGAATGGTACATTTAAAATGGGTACATAATTACTTAACAGAGTTTCTTTCAGATTTTTCTTTTTCAATAGAGGCTTCACCACTGCATCTTTTAGTGAGATAGGAAAAACACCCAATAAGAGTGAAGTGTTTACTATCTGAAGTATGTGGGCAGCTATTGAGTGAAACACATTCTTTAAGTGTCACAGCTCCGGGCAGCACCCAGCCAGAGGGACTCACCCACAGACACGCACGCACACAGCAAGCCTATTCACAACTGCTCCCCTGCTCTCAAGCTGCTGTGTAGTAATCAGTATAACATTAACCTGTTCCTTGTTTATTGTTTATTGTTCCTTGACACAACTATTTCAACCTACAAGTACACAGTGCTTCAAACTCAGCCTACCAAACCTCTATTTTGTCTTTCACCACCTACACTGAGCCTTCCTGCAATCTTTCTTTTTAATTTGAACTACAGTAGCATTTCTCCATGGTGCTTTCTGTTGGCATGAAATGGTGTTGGCTTTGACTGGAGCAGGGTCATCCATAACACTAATAATGCTGAAGCTGTCCAGCAGAGCATGAACAGACCTGGCTGGTTTGTATGGTGCCATGACAAGTGTAGCAGTGTTGCGATTTATAACACTTCTTAAAAGTGATGCATCGGGTTCTAGGGAGGCCCACATATCAAAAAGCATACAGTAAAGATCTGGCAAAGATACATCATTAACAGAGGCTGATGTGTTGAAATCATGTTAGATAACCAAATCCAGAGTGTAACAGTGACTGTATGTGCTCCTAGCCACATGCTGAGAGAGACAAACCATGTACTATATGCCACAGTGATCGCTGCCATGATTGTCCTTGGGATTGTCGATGTGCATGTTGAAATCAACAGCAATTACAAAATGGTCAAAATCAGTGAAAATAAAAGATAAGTGTGTAATCTCATCAATAAAGTCTGCATTGTACTTTATTCTTGGCATCCCTTTCAGAACTACAGAGACACTCAAAAGGATGTAAAGTAAACAAATGATAACTGCTTGCATTGGAAGGAACCATTAAACAGAGCAGCTGTACCTCCACGTTTCCAGCTGCCACGAGAGGCATTTATAAAGCTGAAGTTTGGTGCAGACTCACTTAACACAGTTGTGGCACTACATTAATTTAACCATGTTACAGTTAAAAGCATTAAATTAAGCCCATGGGCTATGTTAAAATCATTAATTAAATGAGATTTGTTTGTGAGTGATCTAATATTGAGAAGAGCTAACTTAGTAATGTGAGCCACAGCATTTAGAGCAAAGCACATCACCAACTGCAGACTGGACACATTTACAGTATCTTAACGTGTACTCTTTGTTTTTTATTCCCCATTTCTGATAAGCACTGGAATGGATGAGCGTACTGGGGTTCTTGGGTCCAAGCGTCTTTTGAAAACATGTACTACTGACGTCATCACTGTAGTAGCAGGCACCTAAAGAGTAGCATTGTAGCACATTGTTTGAAAATAGGGTGTCTTCTTCCAATACAGTGTATGAGTGAGTGAAGCTGTCGTTCCAGTAGTTGAGGAGCTTGTCTCTTTTTTTGAGCTACAGGTGGTGGAGGAGCTAGACGCATCTTAGGGAAAGGTCTTGGGGGTGGAAGCGGAGATGAGGCTATAGATGAGGGCGGAGGAGGAACTGGAATAATTTTACACTGTACTTCAGAGCTGTCTTACATGGAAAGTGACAGCCTCGTCCCAGCCAATACCAGCTTATCCATTATCGTTGGGAGGTTCAGGTGGGGTGAGGGTGGAGTAGAGATGGAGGACAGTGTAGAATCCTCACGGGGTTGTGATGTCCATGGAAGAAGATATGGTTCATCATCATTGGGGCTCTTATCCAAGGTCTGTAGCTCCATCAGGGTGCCACAGTGGGGGGAAGAGCTGGAGTGATAAAATCTACCGATACAAGGGAGTCCGTCAGTGTTTGTGCTAGTGCGTCTAGTAGGGGTGGATAAATTGCGCCTCAAGTTCTCTGTCAGAGTTTTGGCACCTCTCTTGTTTGTGTGCAGTCCATCTTTCCTAAAAAATTCTCTTCCAAAAAAAGCAACTTAACAGTGTCAATAAAATTCAGGCTGTTTGACCTACGGCTTTTGTGTAGCCAAGTGTTTAATCCAAGTAGCCTTAAGTAGCCTCTCCATGCAGGCAGAGGACCACTGATAAATGTTTGAACATCAAGCTTGCTAATTGTATTGATGAGGTTATTAAAGTCCCTCCTGCTTTCTTGTGTCATTCTTGCCAACATGCATGATAATCTGCTTCACTGTTGTGTCGGCAGCACAACAGATTGTTGGCAGATTTTCATTTAACTCAGAGATTGTGATGTTCGGCTCACATCAAACTACGAGTTTTCGATTTTTCATGCCATTCACAGAGTCATCCCCTATGACAAGGGTGTTTGCTGTAACCACAGCTTAAGGCCCTGTGGCTCTACTGGGGCACTCAGGCTGGCTGCCACTTACTGTTCTTTCAGTGTTTATTTCACTGCCTTTGCGAGGTGTTTCAAATGCAGTGTGTTTAAATCCATTCTGCAAAGTGATCTTTTTTCGTACTGCAAGTCTCTGAGCAGCAGTGTTAGCTTTAGCTTTAGCATTATCAGTAGATGAATGGGTGATGGTAGCAGGGGTGGAAGACAAGACTATAGAGCTGTGCATAGCATGATGTTTGGGTTTGGCTCCAACGTGGACCCACTGCTCATTTCTGTTATCTGTACTCGTGATAGCGGTTCATGTGTTCCGCTGGCCTGGCTCTCTGTGTCTCTGCTGCTCCACTGAGCCCCCAGTCATTGGTCTGCTCCCAGCACTCCTACACTCTGATACCCCTCATGCAGCATAGGAATGCCAGCTCTTGAATTCAGATAACAAGCTCTAAATCTCATTTCCAGCGCTGTCATTTTCTGTCGACATTTTTGACAGTACATGTTTTCAGAAGCCTGAGAAGTCATTTTCTGATCTGTTTCTTCCTGTTTGTAACAGGAATGTTTCCTGTTCCTGTATCTGTAGCACTAATTTTTAAAAAAAGAAAATCACAAAGAAAAATGATCACTTTGGGCATCATAGTTCTTCTGACTTGGTAAAGCTCAGATATTGCAGCTTGAAAAATGACATCTGAAAATAAAGAAAATAGAGAAAAAAGCAGAGCTAAGCAGAGAAGCACATGAACAAGAAGCACATGCAAGGAGAGAAACACTCCAAACAATTCTTTTTTTAATTGAAGTGTTACTCATAACAGTTTGCATTTGTTCCACTAGCTGTGAAAGACAGTTACTATGACATCTGGCACTCCCAGTAGAAATGAGTTCTTTTCATTCCTGTCTTTTCATTCTTCTCTCTTTGTGTGTGTGTGTGTGTGTGTGTGTGTGTGTGTGTGTGTGTGTGTGTGTGTGCTGTGCAGCAGCGTCCTGTGAAGCAATCCCTGGCTAGCTCTCTGTGTCGCGAGTCTCATTGGAAGTGCCTCCTCCTTACGCTGCTCATGTATGGCTGTTTCGGCACGCTGGCCTGGTGCGGCTTATGCAAGGTTCCCGTTCTGGCCCCAACAGATCCTGCAGCCACGGTGCTGGAAGCTGGGGAGCCATCCACAACCACTGGCTTCCCAGATGATCTGGCTCGGGACAGCCCCTGCTCCAGTGGCTACATCTACATCCCTCTGGCCTTCCTGGCCATGCTGTACGTGGTGTACCTGGTGGAGTGCTGGCACTGCTATTCCAAGACAGCCATGCTGGCCCAGGCGGAGGTGGCAGAGGTGTATGAGCGCGTGCAGCGCCTTCAACAGGCCACACCCTGCATCTGGTGGAAGGCCATCAGCTACCACTACGTGCGGCGGACCAGACAGGTGACGCGCTACCGCAACGGCGATGCCTACACCACCACACAGGTGTACCACGAGCGCATCAACACACACGCAGCGAGCTCGGAGTTCGACTATGCCAGGCTGGGCGTCAAAGACGTCTCAAAGGACCTGAGGGGCTTGCGGGAGCACCCAGCAGTGCGCCTGCGCTTCACCAAGTGCTTCAGCTTTTCAAGTGCCCGGGCGGAGGCTGCCTACCTCACACAGCGGGCGCGTTTCTTTGGGGAAAACGAAGGGCTGGACGATTATATGGAGGCGAGGGAGGGCATGCACTTAAAGAACGTGGACTTCCGTGAACATATACTGGCCTTCCCTGACCCGGCGCACCAGCCCTGGTATGCCCGCCGCCGGGTGTTCTGGCTCGCCTCAGCCCTGTTGTTGTCCTGGCCGCTTCGCGTCGTGGCAGAATACCGCACAGCCTACGTGCACTACCACGTGGAGAAACTGTTCGGCGACGGAGATGACAGCAGCCGGGCAGACGGGAGTGAGAATGTCGGGATCAGTGAGAATGGCAGTGGCCCCAGAGGAAGAGGAGGAGGAGGAGGAGGAGCTAGAGGCAGTGGGGGGTCAAGCTATCGCGCCATCTCACGTGTCAACACTGTGGACATGACAGAGCTGGAGTGGCACATCCGATGCAACCAGCAGATGGTTCCCAGCTACTCAGAAGCGATGCTGATGGATCCTGGTTTGGATGGCAACCAGGGCACCAACCCTCTTCCTGCCATGTCGAACTCCATTGGGACAGGTCCAGCGCTGCCTGTGGCCTTTACATCAGCTTACCTGCTCCAGAGCTGCCCTCGCTGTCGGCGATCCACCAGCAGCTCCTCGCTTCCCTCCAGGCTAAGAGGCCCAACGGCCACCCTATTGAGTGGCACTATGGCTGGCATGAGGGCCAGCGGGGTAGCCGGTGGTCCCGGAGGCCCAGGGAGGCTGGTACTGAGCAGGAGCGGCTTCTCCCTGGGACGCCTCCAAGCCCCGCGGCCTACGTCCCTGTTCCATTCGCGTAGTGTGGGTGGAGGACTAGGGGGAAGAGGGGAGGAGGGGAACACTGGAGGAGGTGCAGGTGGGTTTCTCAGTTTGGGGTCAAGACAGGATGAGGAGAGCAGAGGAGTTTTGGAGGGGGAGGGGGATGAGGACACAAGGGAAGAAGTGGAGGTAGAGCAGGAGGAGGAGCAAGAAAGGCAGACTGAGGAAGGAGAAGGAGAGGAGGGAAGAGAGAGAGAGCGAGACCGACCGCCGGCATATCAGGACGCTTTTTTCTTCCCTTTGTTAATAGTGCACGGGGAGGAGAGTTGTCATTCAGGAGAGGACATCTCTTAAAAAGAGAGACTGACCCACAAAAGGGGAAATGGGGGCATAGCTAAATAAAGATATCGGTAGCACTGTCTTCCCTAGTGAAAGAGAGGGGGAATAATGTGAAGACTAAACTGGTGTGACCAGATAGACAACTTTGGAGGAAACTGATGGAAAAGGGTGGAGTTCCCCTTTATATTGTTAACATCATGATAACTGTTGAAAAGAATGCTCAGAATAATGCTCCATCTACCATATTGGGCTGATCTTTGTGCTACAATGCCTTTGCAAAAATCGAACCATTTTAGAGCTATAAGAGCTATACAATAGGGGTGTATAACCAGACAAACAGAGAGAGGAGAGCAGTGATTCTTAATAGATTGGTTGGAAAATATGACTTGAGACACCCATTGCAAGACTGAGACAAGCTAGATTTCAAAAGCAACAGATACTCAAGAATAAGACATTCTAGAAAGAAAGCAGGTGTTGAAGGAAATGCTGTAACAAGAGAGGGCAACATCAGATCTCTCTGCACGTCTTCCAAAGATACAGACAAGAAAGCATCACAGGTATCTGAGGACAAACATTTATATTTATGGTTTTTACAGTATCAAGTGTAAAGAAAATTAGTCACAAATATAATCTTCAGGTACAGTAACATCACCATGGCTGCAGTCTTGACTGTCTATCAGATCAGTCTTCTGTGGGACATTTCAAATGCATGCAATTTTACATTGCATAAGCCCAAGTGCTAACCACACAACTACAAATATAGTGTGACCCATTTCTCAACTACTACAATATAACAATATAGAAGCACCATGAATCTGCCTCTGACTATCCGGACTGTCAGCTCAGAATCTAGGCCAACATCAACAACCACTCCCATCTCTTCCCAAATCACATTTGCATGTTTGCTGTGTCTTGGTCAAAGCAAAGTGTATTTGTGTTGAGATTGCTGTGGGAATAATGAACACGAAACATGCTTGGAATATTTGCCCTTTTTTTTTTGTTCATTTAGGAAGGAGTATTTTACCTCTTAAGATAGCTTGGACCAAAATTTCTCATTGTAACTAAGAAGGACTTATTCATTACATTAAGTTGCACAGTACATTTAAATAATGGATCTCGCTAGATGATCTGACGAGCAGAAAAAAGTTTTCCTTGGCTTCACCTGTTTCTTAAAGTCTAGCACATTACTTATTATTTTAAATTCATTATATATTCTGAATTATTAACAGTTTTTGTTCCGTAATGTACCACCAGTTTTGCCTCATGAAGGGCTCTGCTCTGCTACCATGCCTCATACAGATACCTTGTATAATGGAAATATATGATACAATCATACTGCATGCTGCCTTTTATCATAGCATCTGCATTTCTCTCTGTTAGACTTGTGATAAATGAGCATAAACTAGCTAATCTCTGATGAGATTAGTGAGTGTGCCAACAAACACTGCGATTCCTGATATCTCTTCATTACTATTGGGCTCAGTCTAGCAATATTTTATATCCAACACAGGTTTACCAAATAATTTTATTTTTTCACAGATACTCATAAGCCATATTTAAGTCTGTCAATATCAATCAGTGCAAATATATTTAACTCAAACTCCATTTTGAGGTTTCTTATGTTATATTTCTGATGCCTTCATATCTTTCAAGTGTTCTGAGGATTAGCCACTATGTTATCAACATTTTTAAATATTATCTGTCAATACTGAATGTGAATTTCAGCAATTTATTACAGCAAAAACACTTAAAATAGTGTTCTCAATATATACATGAGCGTTGATCATTCAATTGTGTTTGATCCAGGTATGATTCACTGTGCAATGCTTTATTGCCTGAGCTCCACAGAAAGAGATTAACACAACCTCTCTCATTCAACATGGTCTGTAAAACGCCAAATCCTAAGAGCACCAACTGGTAACCCAAAGTCAGAGGTTACAGCACATGCTATCATTAAATCACATGGATCAGACAGATTTCCTTGTGCCAATCATAGGCTGACGAAGAAACGTCTTCGTCTACAGACGAAGAAAAAAACTGTCAAAAACTGTAAAAAGAATTGAAATAAATAATGTTAGATTGTTGTGTTGCAACTTAATCGTTGACTAACATTGAGGAGCGATCACAAATATTTGCAGTGAGGGTGTATAGTACACAACAAATAGTTAGCTGGGCAGTTGGGCTGCAGATATAATCTAATCTATTGTAAGACTTTACAAGTTTTGAACCGACCTAAAGGCAACTGACTAATCTACATTCCAGCTCAGAGTTCCCGAAGTTCAAACTTTGAAATAAATGTGGACCATAGCTGATTCTAGATCAGGTCTCTGAGCCTACATTTAGTAGAGACTTGATTTGTAAGTGTCACTGGGGAGTATACGCAAAGGGACTGACAGTTGAAATTATGTATATGGTGTTTAAAGGTGACATTTGTGAAGCTTTTTTATTTGCTTTTGATCTTAAATCTTAAAAGCTCAATTTGCTTCTACAGCTGTATGCACACCGGCAGAAACAAAGTTTCTGTTCTGGGAGAATGTTGTGAATGTCATTATTTGATGGAAAACTAAGAGTACTAGAATAGTGTCTTATTTTGAATTCATGCAGTTAGTGATTATGCAGTTTCCTCTTGATTGAGTGGCTGAGATGTACAGTATGTCCCTTTAAAGTAGCTAATCTCAATCCGCAAATAAACAATTGCTTAAATGCCTCAAACATCAAGTGGTGCAAACTGTTCTATGGTAGCAATGATTCATTGATTTGATATGGACCTGTTAGGGGGATTATGACGATCATAAGTGATGATGACAATGACAATACTAATTATACATAATAAATCAAAATGCTTGATTTAAAATGTGCGCGTTGTCTGATGATAATTTACTTTGGGCCCAAAGGAGCATAAATCCAACAATTACGTGGTTTACTGGCATGCGCATTTACGCGTTACACATTACTGTGAGAGGTATATACAGTATAAATAACATTTAAGGCGATTTACAGTAGAGGAATATATACAGTCACTGTGGTGAGTCACAGTGACTGCAATCCCAATCCGCTACCATCTGTCCCTGCTGTGTGTGTGAGCGAGAACATGCCTCTGCACGCGCGTGTCAAATTCATTGCCAGGATCATAAGTGAGCCACCCTGTGGTTATTTCAGGTATATAAAATACCTGAAATAACAAAAACACTCTTTTAGAACTACTTTTACCTAAACATGCTATATTTCTCTGTCTATCTTTCTCTCCGTGTGTTGTAGATGTCTTTTTTTTTACTTTTTTTTTTTTAGGATTTAAACCGCACACCGCAAGCAGAGGTGAGTGACAAAGAAACGGTGCACAGAATAACTAAGACCGAGCAAAACGTTGCGGAATACATTCTGAATACGTTCTAGGGAATATTTTTGCTGCTGCGGCTTGAATTAAGTCCCGTTAGATGGGAGAGAGGAGATCATGTTACACTAAGATTCACTAATTTCTGCCCACTGATCGAGCTACGTGCTGTTGCTTTGAATTTTTTTGCTGTTGTCCGTGCCGGTTTGTCGTGTTTCATTTTGCGACCAATCATTTGGTAGTAAAACCTCGGTGGCCCTTTCGAGATACATGACTCAGCGACAACATATAAATGTGTCATGGCACGTTTTCACTCCGCACCCGGAAGCTGTGTCGAGCAACAGTGCCACTGTCGGTTGGTTCGGTGACTACCTAAAAGCTTTAAACGGATTGACTCAATTGTTCTCGACACAAGACTGAAGAACAGTTAGAGCCTAGGCCAAACAAACCTGATCTGAACTAAATTAAATAATAAAAAGAGTATTCCTATAGCCTTCCCCTTTTCCGTTCATTATGTTCACTCCATCCTGCTTTTCTCAAGTCTTTGTCTCGCTTCAGTTTCAGCTCATTTCAATAATACTGCAGGCTATATATAATCTACAGGGTATTCAGCAACGCCAGATATTTTAAACTACAAATACATTATTACTATTAAGTCTCCCCGGCATCAATTAAGTTCTATAGGCCATATTATATTTTAACAGTAACCATGTAGTGCTTTGCTCGGAATTTCTGACTCGTAACGACCTTTCTCAATACTCACCCCACCCCCGCCCCGAAACAGAATTTGAATGTGCGATTTAATCCCCCATTACGATTTTAATTTCCGTTTCTCTCTAATCAATTTATGTCGCCATCACCTCCGCCCCTGTCTCTCGCGCCGTAGTCGATGACCGGTGCGGCGCAGATGCTCAGACGGCCAACGCGGCGACATGCAGCGCGGGGTCGCTGCAGACAGCCGCAGCAGGCGCGCAGGCGCACTGCCGCGAGCGCCGCTGCGACCTGGCCGAGCTGCGAGAAGGCAGAGAGACGTGAGGTGGCACAAAAGTGAACGTGGTTACCGTCCAAATGGTACTCTGCCCTGACAGCACGCAGAGGTGAACTTCAAATAATGAGAGAAATCAGAGGAAAAAGATACAGAGCAATTCTGTCACATATATTTGACCAGAATATATTATAAACACACTCCGAGTCATCCTTGTCAGATTTAACAGTTGTGCAACATTAACTCCCACTGACTGATTCAGGATTTAGTTAAGGCCCAGTTAGAATTTAGAAGGCATTCATAGTTAGAAGGTATTACACTGTATCAGATACATTCAAATTAATGAAATATTTAATAAGATAATACTCTCTGGATCAGTGATGGCATTTGATATCTATATTAACCATAATGTAGTTTGACCTATTACAAAGAGAGTAAAATTTAACCCCTTAATTACAGAACATTATTGTCCTGGTCTGTTGATTACCACTGAAGTTTACCGCAGTGCACGCGTCCTTCTTGGTTAAGCATACCCACAGCATGCTCACAGCAGACTGCACAGCCAGATGCTGAAGCAAGCATGTGATGTGCAGCTTATATGCCAAAATTATTGTCAGTGCTTTTGTTTATTTTCTAGTCTAGGTGGGTGGAAGTCATCATTTGCGTCCTTCAGCGTGGATGGAACCTGCCAATGCATCTATTCAGAAATTCAGCTTCAGCAGGCAGCGTAATTCAACAGCACACTTGCAAACATGCAGAAACCCAACTAGCTAATAACACACTAAAAAAATTCTTCAGATGTATCCATATTACATATGTTACATATTCAAAGGAGCTATGCAAATCCCAGTATAAATTAGATCAAATGAACAACTGCTCTGACTCTCAGACAAATACACCAAACAAATATACTGGCTATAATGAAGTTTTGACATCCATTTATTAAAATCAGTGCAGAAAGAACTTTAATAATATCTATCATTTTCTCCTCAAATGCAGTGTAGTTAATGCTTACATCTGAAAGGTGAAAAAAGATCAGAAACTACCATACATATTGAGGAAGCAGAATCTTGTTTAAAGTTGACAGAAGCACTGCTCATCTTTGTGTGTGGGGACAGTGGGAAGGACAATGTGTCTTTGAATACTTTAGAGCTGTGACAGCAGCATGGTTTTGGCACACAGCCCACACCGAACAGGTCTTATCATGGCCCTATGGATAGATTTATGTCCCTGTCAACCCAAGCCTGCGCACGCACGCACCTCTCTCTCTCTCTCTCTCTCTCTCTCTGCTTGTGTGTGCTAGAAAATCATATTCAAAACGCCATTCCAAACTGGACATCCGTGCACCCCCCCCAATGTTTTAACGACAAAGACATTAACAACCAAGTTTGCATGTTTTGTAGAAAGAAGAACACTCAGCTGAAAAATAGCACTAGAGGAAAGCGAAATAAATAACAGTGACAAATACGGACGCAAATAGTCAGCAGGAGGCGCTAATGTGCAAACACGCAAAGACAATGGACGTTAAAAGTAATAATACAGGAAAGTAATCTTAACAAAACATAAGCTGCATCTTGTGGCACTTATTTCTGTGTAGCTAATGGTTTTATTTGGTATTATGACCAAAGATTAATGGCCATTAAACATTAACTAACATCTGTCAGAGACACGAGACAGTGGTCTCCTGAACGCAGGATTCACAAACACTTAGGCTTACATATTGGACAATCTAGTCAAAAATCCAAGTCAAAATCTAAGCTACTTAAACAGTATATAAATCAGAATAGGTCAGAGAGACCAATCTGGCAAGCATACTCTTAACTGCCAAGCTACTGTTGCCAATGGCAGATCAGTAGCCATGGCAACAAAGCCTTGATACTGCTAGTGAGCATAACCAAAACCACTGACCGGTACAGCCAAAAACCCCATCTCCTCAGTTAGCATCTGCGTGTCTGTGTTCGTCAGTTTCTGTGAGTGAGTCTTGTGTGTGTATCTATTCTGTGTGTGTGTGTACACATCTCATGGCATTCAGTGAGTTCTTTGAGGCCATTCTGGTTGTTTGAGGAAGGGTTCCGTTTCAGCAGGGCTGGCTCCCGGGTCCTCTAGGCGTGATCGGGTGTCTGAGCCCCACCTACGCTGGACCACCACCAGAACTGCTATGATCATCCACCCGAAGAAATTCACCCACACTGCAATCTGAACAGGAGAGCAAGAGAGGGAGAGAAAGACAAAGCTACTTTACATGAAAATGTTTTTTCAGTTAAATCAGACCTCAGAACAGACAGCGAGAGGGTGACAGAATGTGCAGGAAAGGAAGTCAAATGAACAGTAAGGCTTTTCTCAGACTGGTGTGAAAAGCATTTTGACTACTGCTGAGTCTGACCAGTCTGTAAGAGACATGACTGTTTCTCAGTCCTATTCCCATAGCATAGCTCTGTCGGTGTGATTTTCCTCCTAACAGAATAATGAGCTACTTAAGAAGCCCTTTATGAGATGAAACAGGTTCTTAGGAATGAGGAAAATACTAAACTGTGCAGTACTCATGCACCAAAACCAGGCACTAGGTTTGACTAGGGCCATCACAACATAGACCTCTGACCCCATCTTGAAATCCTAATGTAAAGGTAAAAGGACTGAATCAATTAAATCAAACAAACACTCATCCCCTTCAGGCCAAATTGTTTCATACAGTGGCTTCAAATTGATCTGGCAACACCATTTCAGACAGAAATAACTTGTAGTACCACACATAGTTGTGTGAAGACCGTGTTATATTCTCTCCTGGCTGCTGGGATACTTTATTCACAAGCTAGGTCTACTCACAGTACGTTACAACCCTTCGCAGAGCTGGCAAAGAAGATAACTGCTGCAGACGTTACTGACTCATCAGGGATTTTTTTTCTGCCTGCTTATACAAAAACACTCCCAGAGAAACCTCAAAGAACCACGCTTACACAAACCCACACCCACCAACCTCACAACAAACCCACACACACGCACACCCACACAAAGCAACCTCACAACATGCCCTTACACACAGTCATCAATTTCAGGCTTATTTTACATAACCTGGAATTGTGGTTAACGAAATTACTGAATAGTTAATCTAAACAAAACTGATTTAAAAAAACAAACAAACAAAAATCTACACTTAAATCAATGTCTCAAATTTCTCTAAGGCACTTCACAATATGGTTAACACATTATGGGAATAATTAAATGCACAGATTGGTTTCAGTCAAGTCTAATTTCAGTGTTCAGCATTCTTACCATGCAATTTTTAAAAAATGGAGATTACAGACAAAAGGAGGGTAGTAAGCGTAATAACAGAGGACAGGCTCAGACAGTTACAGAATGAGAGGTATGGTTATATACTTCAGCACTGTGCAGTTTGTAGAAGAAGCGGTTCCCTGTCATTGGGCTTTTCCATGATTTGCTCTGTGCGTCTTCACATCTGCAAACACACAAACAATAACACAATAACTGTTAGACTCAGCAAGCAGTAGGTTCCATTCATGTTCAGGTATGCATCACATGAGGGAATGTACTCAATACTCATTAGGTATTGGCTTTATGTCTCTTAAAGCACCAACAATTTGAGTCAGTCTGTGCCTTCTGGCTACAGCCATCAACAATTCAGGTGGCTTTTTTTCCTCACCTGGTTATGTTCCACACATTTTGGAACACTGAGTCACACAGTCTGTCTAGGCCCATTTTCAAGATGCAACCCGTTACCAAGAGGAAAAAGAGGAAGACTGTGCATACACCCAAAGATATGTTCATCCATACTCGCTCTCTTAAAGTGAAAGAGATGATCATATGATGAGTCACAATTAAATCTTTACCTTACACCACAAGCATGTTAGCATCCACAGATTAAAACACTGAGGAAAGATTTCACAAGACGTGCATCAGTTGAAATGCTCTTAAAATTAAGCGTGGCTAATACTCTGAATGTTTTAACAATTCAGAATTATCCCCGACTGCAAAGTGAATTATCCTCTGACCTTTTGAGCTCTCCATCGATACAGTACATGTAGACCCAGTAGAGAGTGGTGGAGAAGCAGAAGATCGCCACACACACAGAGATGGCTGATACAAAGTAACACAGAGAGGGAGAACTCGACGAGCTTACACTGAAGGCTGAGCTGTTCAAGGTCACTGAGCCATACAGCATACACTTCCCTATAAAGTCACCCTGCATGCATGTGAGAGAGAGAGAGAGAGAGAGAGAGAGAGTCAAGCAAGCAAAGAGGTGGTTTATTACTACTGCATGACTTGGGCATCATGTCCAGTGATGCATTTAATCTACCTCTCAGTAAACTGCCATGTTGCTTAGAAAATTCAGTCATGTAACATTACACAAAGACACGTCCCAGAGGCGGGATTCCCCATTATTGGCGAGGTGAAACCTTAAACCTACACGCTCCATTTCTCTCTCACTTCTCTAGTCTTCTCTTTAATCTATCTGGCCAATTACTAAATAGAACCAAGAGACAGTTGGTCACATGATAAAAGTGAACGCGGAGACTAGTGAAAATACGGAAGGGATGGCGACGCAGTTCGATGTAGCTCATCAGCCTTGCTTCAAACTTTCTTTACAAATTCGGATTATTCGCAGTGTACACTTTCCATTTATTCAATTACGCAGAAAAACGGCCATGGCCTCTGTATCACATAATCGTCTTGGTTTTAGTAATAATACGCAACACATTGCTAACGCTCCCACTAGTCATATGACACGTCGCATGCTTGAACTTTTTTGTATAGTAAAATGATACTAAAGTACAAATTTGTCTGTCTCTGTACTATACCGCGTTAAAATCGACATGCGATAAAATTAATTTTTTAACACAGGCCGGCTACATGAACAAACTCTATAGTAATAACTGACGGTCCAAAGGTTTATCGAAAAAATGTAAAGATTAAAAACGACTCTCTCTTTAGCCTAACCTACGCGTTCTGGGTTAATGCAGAACTATTTTCAGTATGGTCGAAACACTTCTATGTTGTCCGTTATACAGGCAAGAGAGTTTAGGCTCATCTTGTTTGGCTACTTTAACAAAAGTGTCGCGTGTAAGAAAGTAACATACAACCACAGATCTTTTACCCGAAAATGTGAACATGGCATATTTTTACGATTACCTGGGAGACTGTAACTGAAGCAGCAGTGACAATTCCGCAAATAAAACAACAGCAATACAACGCCAGCTCCAAGAGCAGCAACCACAGAAGCGCCATCGTGGGACATGAGGTCATGTGAGCGCGCACATCTACTACTTTACTGCATCCGCGTCAATGGGCAGCGCAGTAGGCTTGTGGAGAGGATGTGCACAAAACGCACATGCAAACGTAGTCAAAAAAAAGTGCTAATCGATTAGTCTTACAAATACTCAAGCGTTTCGATATTTGATTTCACGCATTTATAAAAGGTTATGATTATAATTTAACTTATTTAGTATCAGCCTTCACATTACCTATCTCGATCTGGCTACTGATTGTTTAAATTAAAAATACTGATAAAACAGCGCTTAAATTAGACCCTAGATGATTTAGGCTATTCGGTATAATTCAGTCAAGAAGTCTACGAAAACTACAGTCTGTGATATTATCTGGTAAACAAGAACGTGCATAAACTGCTCCCAAAAATACAGGGCAGAATGCCAGAATGGAGTTACTATTCCAGTGCACCATGGTTCGTGATGCCTGATAGGCGTTTAGACAGTCTCAGGGTTGAATGAGCCCCCCACGTCTTACACCGCTGAGTGCCCCTCCCGGGTCGGTGTTCTCTGCGCGGAAGTACTTGTCTAATAAAACGCTGCTACTGTAATTGCTTGAACATTCATTTAATTATGGGTAGTACGATCACATAGAAATTCACATTTTTGACTTAATGCCTTTGGAATTCAACACATATTCAACTAGCATGACAAATAACAATATAAAATTACAATGAAAGACCACATATAGGCCCAACGTTTTTAACCGACTAATTTCCTTGATAAATACACGTAAATAAGGTTTCAGCAAGTAAATAGAAAACCTTTTTAAATATCTCCAAATAATGTTCATATCTGTGAAACAAATCATTAACATTTTAACATCTATTGAGTGACCTAGTTATAATTCAAGGCCATTCACTGCTTAGTTTTTGCCACGCATTTCATTCTCTTAAATTTGGAAGGCATCAAACAAATGCCTTCAAAATGTATATACATGTAAATACTGTTCACTCCCCAAATAATTTTAATTTTCTGTGGCTCCAGTCACTGAATGTAAAATATTTTAGCAGATGTGTGCGTGTGTTGGCATTTGTCAGTTTATGTGTGCCCCTGCTGAGCTGCAGGCAATATGTGTGGGTGTGCATTCCAATACTGACCTTCTTGTTTTGTGTGTGTGTGTGTGTGTGTTAAGCCTTAGGCTATGAGATGTGTGTGCGTGTGGCTGCCCCTGCTGGCACTCAAACCATGCGGTGTGGGTCCATGGGGCAGCCTGGAAGGCGGAAGCTGTCAGGAACAGGGCTGTCAAGTTTGCAGATGATCTTATAGATGGACTTTTTCCAGCAGGGGTCGGCATCTCGCCCACTTTGGATGGCTGCAAAGAACTCCCTTAGAGCCAGCTCAGACACCTCCACAAACCTTTCAGGAACCTGGTCAACAAAACCAAAAACAAGACACTAATGCACAACACACACAAACACGTGCACACACGCTGCAGAACATCGTCACACAGGAGTGCGTGCTCACCTGGTAGTCATTGCTCTTGTTGTAATGCATGTTAAGAATGCGGAAGAGCTCGGAGTTGCGGCTCAGGTGCAGCGCCCTCTCTCGGGTGGCAGCCAGGCCTTCACGAGCAGCCTGTCGTGCAAACCGCTCCATCTGAATGTAGAAGAACTCTCGGAAGTTACTAAACCACTTAATGAGCTGAGAGGTGACACAGCGGTTGAACTGTGGGGAGGAAAGAGCAGATGAGAAGTTAGATCAAATTATATACCAAATGAAGTAAGCATGACATAAATGGGATAAACTGTATACGCAATAATAATGCAATTCCCATGCTGAACAAGGCTGTTAATTGAAATAGTTCAACAGGAACTGTAAAAGTTGATTAATAACCTTCTGTGGTATTTAGTGCAGTATAAAATATATATGTGAATGCCTAGCAGTAATTACTGCATCTAACTGTGTCTAATTGTGTTTTGCGTCACTATTATTGTGTTGTAAATACATGTTCCCATGGTGATGAAAGAGCACCTTGACATCAGGGAAGTAAGTCTTTAATGTGTTGGAGCTGGGGTAGCGTGTGTAGAAAAACATTAGCTTGGCTTTCTTTAAATGACATGGGGAGAGACCCTCCTGAGAGTTCAGACAGTTAAGGGAATTGGACTATAACACCTGCATAATGTACATATGCGAGCAATCACAAAACAGGATAAATAAGTAGAAATCTAGACCTTGAGCAATATACCCAATAAAAATACCACTTTGCTGACAAGCAGTGGACTTGCAGTTCTGAATATTTTCATTTTTGAAATTCCAATGTTGTTTTTTCAATATTGAGCCAAAAATACTTTTAGTTTTGATATTTTGATTTGATACATGATTCGTATTTTGTTCCTCTGTGAGCCAAACAGAGACAACCATGAAAAGACATGTTCACATTAAATTGAAAAATAATAAACAAGAAACATAAAATATAAAAATCTCACTTCAGACCATTCTTGTGATATTAACATGCTCTCTTGAAATATTTTAGGTAATGCTAAATGCAACTATCAATATATCAGTAACTGTGTTAGCAGAGGTACTGATACTATCAGTTAATATTTTCAATAAACAGATGCATACGCTCCGCAGAAGACACTAATACAAAAATAAATGTTTTAATTTAATTTAATTTTTAATACATATAAGCTCATCATGAAGGTAACTTATTCCCAACTCTCAAAGCTGTAATTTGCCATTTATTTTTCTTTGTCTTTTTTTAAAAAAAGGATATTGCCCCAGAGCCAAGAAAGAGAGCTGCCTCTCCTCCATCTAGTCCTCCAACTCCTCCTGCTCTCATCCCCTCATCCCTACCTCTGTCAGCCAGAGGGGGATTTAACTGGCCCAGCAGAGGTAGGGGAGGGAACGACAGATTGTGAGAGCGAAATTCCATGAAGGGTTCATTGGAGAGGCCATCTTTGTGGAGAGGCATAGTGGAGAGAGATCGAGCGAAGAGTTGCTGCATGGTGTAGTGCAGAAGTGGCAGAGGGAGGGCAGGAGGGTTTGGAGCACAGGAGGGTAGGAAGGGATCCTTGTTCCTCGGGGGAATGAGTGTGGGTAGAGGGGGCTGGGGTAAGAGGGGGAGGAGTGGTAAGCTGGGGTTGGACTGAGGGATCAAGGTGCTCTTGGGTCTGTCTTCGGGTAGGGGGTTCCTCTTGTCCTGAGGTCTCTTTATGACCAGTGGCAATGCCTCAGCTTGTTCCACAACATGCGGTGCTGTTCCAGGCTTTGGCTTCTTGGCTGGGTTTGGATCCCGTGACCTGCTGGTGGGAGGCTCCTGTGCTAGAGCTGCAGCTTGGGCTGGGGCAGGGTCCGCAGCATAGAGGCGAACAACCCTGTCAATGACCCGAGCCATCACGTTGGCCAGCTCCTTCTTGAGGGCCTGAGCAAACTTCTCACCACCTCCCGCACTCTCCCACTCTCCCTGCACCAGGCTGCAGCCCAGCCACATGCCTCCTTCATTCAGCTCTACATCCAGGTCCACCGGGGCTTCAGAAAACACTTCAGAACTCCCGTTCAGGGCACATTCATGTTTTTTTGCAGAAGAGCACAGGGGAGGAGAGAGCTCCCCAGTGAGATGACCATCGCCTTCGCCTTCAGAGAACATCTCCGCCACTTCATCTATTGCCCCGTCATCCTCTCCTTCTCCTCCTCTCTTCTCTTCCTCTGTCTGCTGTTCTCCATATGCTCTCCATACCTTGCGCTGAAGCTCCAGCAGCCGTCCTCTGGTTTCCTCAAACTGAAGTTTCAACTCACGCCGTCGCCGCTGCCTCTCCTCCCTGCTCTCCTTCCTCCTCCCCCGTTCATCTCCACTCCGCTCCTCCCTGGTCATCGGCGCTATGCTCCCCCTCCCTCTGTGGCCGTCTCTCCCCATTTCTCCCTCCCTCCTCCCCATGCTGTCCACTCTAAGCCTCTTCACCCGCATGAGGTCCTGGCTCCAGTCACCAGGCTCAGAGGCCACGCCTCTTCCCCTCTCTGCGAGTCGGTACTGCGGGACTCGGGCTCCTCCTGCTGCCTCCCTCCTCCCCGACACCTCTGCGTCCTCCCCTCCAACCTCTGCACAAACAGGCAGCTCGGAGAAGAAGCACTGCCGCTGCCTATATCCACTCCACCTCTGGGAGGCACTGTTGGGATGCAGAAGAGGAGAAAGGATGGAGTAAGATGCTGGGCTGCCTCCTGGTTGGTGGATGCCAGTGGAGGTGGACTCTCGTGGGCTGCGGTACAGGTCAAAGGGGTACACCTGTGATGGCTGCTGCTGGAAAGATTCTGAAGAGGAATCCATCACCCCTCTTCTCCTCAGCCTGGGATTCTGCATTGAGAGAGGATGACTTAAATTTGTTCATCTGCAATTGTGTCAGTGTTTAAAATTGGTGTGGCCCTCTCACTGTTATCTTTGTCAGCATCACTTCTCTCGTTCTCTTTCCTGCGTTATCAGCTCATGAACAGCTGTATCCACTGTTTATTCACACTGTTGACTCACTTTCCCTCATCCTTCTCTCTCTCGTGCTTTCTCTCTCTGCTACACAGACACAACTCTACACCATCATAGAGAAAGTGAGAAAGAGTAAATATTTTTAAAGAGATTACTGTAGTGTACTAACTAAAAGCGCGGCTCAAAGCCTTACAAAGCTCAGTGGGAAAGGTACCTCGGAACTTCGATCACTGGTTGACCAGCTTTACGGGGATAGATGGGTGGATGAATGCTGGAAAGAGATCTAACATTAAAAGCAGCTTTCACCTCAATACTTTTACTAATATTTTTAAAATAAATTTTTAGTACATAAATTGACTAGGTATTTACTACGTTGTAATTGTATTTTATTTATTTTTTTTGTATTTTCATAGCTATTTAACTACCACGGGAGACAGCATTCTGCGGGTAAATTGTATGCGTTTGCATTCATTATTGAATGGGAAAGTAAAGCCGACGTCTTCCTTTTAAGTTCCCTTGTCGGTCTGAGGTCTGGCCAGAGCAAGCTATCGCGCTGGGCTACTCCAAATTCCGCTGCCTCTGACTGACGCACTGACATTTGTAAACTGTCATCGCGCTGCCTATGTCGCAGATAAACAGATAAACGAACGAAGCTATTCTGAAGGACAAACAAATGACTTGGTATGTAGTATTTAAACAGCAGTCAGGTTTTTAATAACATAAAAATAACTTACACCACAGTCTGGCTGCAAACGTGTCCGAACGATCACTTTGAACTGTGATTTCTTGATGATTTTCAGTTCCTAAAGAAGCGTATGGTCGACCTGTGCCCAGTGGTCATCGAAAGCACAACACGCAAAGTGCTACCGAGTTTCCTGTTATTGCGATTCCTCCTGTCTAGCGCTGTCTATCTCCCAACGTAGCGCACTATCGCGTTGTAATTGTCCAGTGGGCGTTGAGGTGCGAGGGAGGGATGTCCGTCAGTTTGTGTGCTCCCTTCAGTCCTCCTCCACACACACACACGCACAGAGAGAGAGAGAGAGAGAGAGAGAGAGAGAGAGAGAGAGAGAGAGAGTGTCTCTGTCTCTCCACGTGGGGTAGCTTTCCGGCAAACGACCTCCACCAATCAAAAACCGTTTGATCCGACGGTTAATCCAGTTAGTCCAGAGTATTTCACTGGCCACCAAAGTGTTATATCATTACCGAAGCCCACTCTTTTGAAAGCTTTTATGGGGAGACTGGTCAAGTTTTAATGTTTTCTTTTTCACAATTCAATCCCACATCTAAAATGTTTATAACACCCCATAGTTTTACAGGCCTCAAAATGTCATGAAGCTGGCATTAGCCAACAGAGAGGGACTCGCCTTATTGGGACATTTCTGTGTCAGTCGGGGAAAACCTCTTCATCTTACAATTTAAAAGTACCCCGTGTCTCTCTAGTGCCCCTTACTCATTTTTATTGTCAGATCACACTCCCTTTCCCACTTCAGAGCAGTTCTCCACCAACCAACCAGCCCACAATAATCAGTGGCCACTGTTGTTATGGAAACAAGAAATGTGACACAAAGCCTTTTTAATAAAGAGAGCTGGCAGCTAGAGATCTGAGTAAACAAAAACATTTGAATAGGTATAAAAAAATACTGGAGCAAAGGTTAGACAGAAATAGAAAATGACACAGCACAGTACACTCATGTAGGCAATATAACAAAAGGTAACACTAAATAAAATAAGCTAATCTATCTGTGTATGGTGGCCTATGAATATTCAGGAAGCGAAGGACTCAAATCTAACGGTAGTTAGATTCCTTCTCTTACAAAAGGATCCAATTGCACTGCAAGCCATGTATAAGCCCTCGTGAGTTTGGCTGAACACTGGCTATGCCACTGAATTGTGACAACTGCACACAGGAAACAGAATCCTTTGAACTGGAGCCAAATGACTGACAGCTTCCCTGTTAAAATTTATGAGTCATTTGAACAAAGAGCAGTGAAAAACATGCAGCTGGGTTATGGCCATTTGTGCACAGCATTTTAAAAATGCCACCTAACTCTCAGTCCTCTCAAACAGTAGGAGACGTAATCAAAATGCTTAATTTAAAAGAGTCATGATCAAACATATTGCAATATGACTTCAAACGTGCCTGGAATGAAAAAAAAAGGCATACAGGCAGAGGCAGAGAGAGCTAGAGAGAGAAAAAGAGAGAAAGAGACTCAGGCAGGCAAGCACAGAGAGAGAGAGAGAGAGTCGATGGACAGACAAAGTGTTTGCCTATTGATTCCCTCTGAGGGAAAATTTATGTGTGTGTGTGTGTGTGTGTGTGTGTGTGCACGCGCACTCACCCACAAAGCCTTGGGCAAGGTGACAGAGGGAGGGGTAGTGAGTGAGAGGTAATAAGGACAGAAAAAGAGGATTTGGAATGTAGAGGAAGAGGACAGTAAAAGAGGATGCATACATGTGATCCATCATCCATCTATAGGAACTAGATCAGAAGCAGAGTAGAGAGAAACATACTTTATGGAAGCCTATACAAAAGTGTGTGTGTGTGTGTGTGTGTGTGTGTGTGTGTGTGTGTGTGTGTGTGTGTGTGTGAAAGAGAGAGAGAGAACGAGAAAGAAAGAAAGAAACAACGAGGGGGGGTGAGAGAGAGATGGGAGGGAGTTTAATGGAGTTTTAGTCCACTTAGCAGAGCAAACTGATTCTTTGATCTTTGACCAAAATGACTCCTACAATGTTGTCTAGAACCTTACTTACTGTAAAGTACTGTGGTACTCTCTAGCTCTCACTCTCTCTCTCTAACACACACATATGCTAACTTATTGAATCACTCTCTCTTTTATACAAACACACACACAGTCACACACACTCTCACTCACTCTCCTGCTCACTCTCCCCCAGCACTCAGGATGCAATTATCCTCTTTGGCTGGAGTGTTTTGATGGCATAATTGCCATGGACACTGAGGAGAGAGAGATGGGAGCGAGAGAGAGCGAGAGAGAGAAAACGAGGGATGAGAGCAGGATGGAGAGGGGGAGAGAGGCACATCGAGTGCTGACACTCTCAGCATGCTAATGCCAAAACACACTCCACCTCCCCATTTTCCCTCTTTGTCTCTTCATCCATCTCTCTAAACACACACACACACACACACACACACACACACACACACACACACACACACAGGTGCAATAACCTCTTTCCATTCTATTCCACATCTCACCACTCTCACGAAACCTGCAAACATATGAGAAACAGACAGACAGATACATACATACATATATATATATATATATATATATATATATATATATATATATATATATATATATATATATATATATATATATATATAACACACACACACACACACACACATACATAAACAGTGAGATGGGAGAGACATGAAGAGATTATCAGAACAAGGATGAAAAACATAAAGGGGGATTTTCCATCCTCTGACAATAAAGAGATGATCCCACTCATCCTCTAATCATGCTTTTGTTTTTTGCTCTATTATCTTTTTCCTTGTATTCACACTTACTTTTTTCCCCACTTTTTCAGACATGAAATTCAATGCAGGTCAACAAAGTATGTAACAGTTTTGGACGTATCCAACCTCAATGTCTTTATCTCTGAAATAGCTTAGACGTCAGACCACCTGGTGGCAGTTTATAGCAATTACACCTGAAGCAGCTCAACGCATTTTTAAACATTTATTTTTAATTTAAAAAAAAAAAAAAGGCAGATTAAACACAAAAACAATGCACTACCATTAACAGCTACTATTTTAAATAAAAACACTGCCATTGATTAGAAAAAAAAAAGAGAATGTACTTTGAAATAATCTCAGAAGAAGGTTTTTAAGGCTGGAAAGATTCAAGTGTCCGTTTATTTTAATAGCTTCTATCAAATATAGGTATTTCCAGTGCTACAGCCACAAATACATAGTGTTAAAATACTGGGCCCATACTGTATGCTGGTAGGTAACTGTGTGAGTAAAGAGTTTGAGTGTGTGCGCATGAACGTATGTGTTTGTGTTTTTCTGTGACCGTGGAAGTGGCACTATTCAGTAATATAAAGGGGCATGTATGCTCTAGCTGTTGTCCTGGCAAGTGGGAGTCTCTACAGACAGCAGTCTCTCTGCGTGCTCGAGGCACTCAGCTATCCTCCTCTTCACTGCTTCTCTTTTCTGGGGATCTGCTTCTCCTACAGGCAACCAGAAGGGGTTATCATATTAACATTCATCGTCCTCACAGCAACAAAACCAAAAATGTCTGGGTCATTTCTAAAGATGAACAATACGGCACTTCTGCACTTTCACAGCTTTTCTAGTTCCGCATTTTTTTGGGGGGGGGGGGGGGGGGCGGGGGGGACGAAGTGTTGTGCTTTTCCTTTTTCACTATTTCGTAAAAACCCCAAATGATGGATAATAAACAAAAATCCCAGTTCATACACTATAAATGCCACTCTCCCCCACAAGCGCAGTGAGCAGGGGTCATCACAAGGGGGCGGGGCCGCTTTGATTATTTGCATTCTTCTGAGCAAATTCCGTTACAGTGGGATTTATGCAGGTACTTTCTTAGAGTCTCTGATTTCGTATACCTTTTATATAGTCCATTTACAAGACCACTTCAGAGTCATCAAACGCTTGTATCTTTACAAAACTATTGCAAAATGGCCTACATAAACAGCTCTAGTCATACAAAAGTGTGTTCGTGCAAGCTGCACATTCATGCTCTTCATACAATATGGCTTAATACGATTAGATTGAAAACATTTAATCAGAGATGGTCAAGGTACAGACAAGGAGATTATGCTATGGGTCATGGTAACAGGTGTTGCACCATCATCAGAATTATTGTGTTGCAATGGAAGATGTTTCCCTGGACAGGAAATATCAATAACAGCTTCAGCAACCGCTAACTAACTTACACACTGTGAAGCCTGTCAAGTGTATAGAAGATTCAACAGGCAGTGCAGCTGCACACCATCCCCACTGCATGTCAGACTTGCATGTCAGAGACAGAGGAACAGCTCTTGCTGCAGGTTAGACTGCCATGCTGTGGTTCTGGAAAGCTAGTTATATCATAATACAAGTAGCAGAGTATACAGTCAAATAGGATAATCGGTCAAATGGGATAATCTGTCAAATGGGATAATCTGTGAAACAGTGCAAAATTTATTAGAATTTAAGTTTACATATACAAACGCAAAATGTCTTCAAATTCAGGTTTTAACTTTGGAAATTAAATGTCTCAGATGATATCTGAACTAAATGTCTGAACCGTACTTATCTTTTTGTCCCTGAAATAGAACTAGAAATATGAAAATTAATCAATGTCACAATGGGATTTTGACAACAGACTAGATGAATATATATCTGTGAGTCTGTGTGAGTGTGTGTACGTGTGTGTGACTGTGAGCGTGTGTGTGTGTGTGTGTGTGTGTGAGTGTGAGTGTGTGTGTGAGTGTGTGTGTGAGTGTGTGTGTACATGAGCAGGACCTGAACCTACTTCCACAGATTTTTTGGCCGTTATAGCATTTTGAAATAAAAGTAACTATCAAGAAAACATCTGCGAAAATTTAAAGATTAAAGATTCCACCAATGCAAAAGTATGTAATGCATAGAACTCATAGCATTTTCCTGTAGGAATTTGCTGGGACATAAAAATAAAATTCACTTTGGATTCACAGAAGAGACCCATTTTCCTCCTTTTCTCTGGACTTGTGAGGTGCTGAGCCTCACTGAGTTTATCAGTGTGTCAACAGATTAATTCGAGAGAGATGTCGGATTGTCTTGCATTCTTTTGTTTGTTTTACCATTTTTGGACTCTACTAGTGTTATAATTCAAGGCAGAGCATCCCCAGGATGATGCAGACTGGATGACAATGCCTCATTTCTCCCAACTATACTGTTTTCATTGTTATTAATGTTATTATATTGTTTAAATTAGATGTAATGTTACAGATTTGTCATCCGGCTGCTCATGTCTAGAAGACTTGTGGACTGTCCCGGGATAAGGGGCTTCCTTGCCGATTACCTCTTGGAACACCCCATCTCCTCCACCCTCCCAATCTGACTCTACACTGAGCAGGAAACGTTTGCTCAGGAATTACACTTTGCAATATTGCCCTCAGCATAAGAGCAACAAAAATCGCCTCTTTGCTCCTTCCTCACCCTTCACTCCATTCATGAGGATGTCCACTGCTGTTCTGTATCTTGATATTGCTGCACTGTACTCTCCCTCTTTCTCTCTTTCCAGGGCTACATGCAGCTCACTGGTTGCCTGGGCCATATAGCCCACCTCCCCTTCACAGCCAGGGCCATCTGGATTGGTCAGTGCAAGGGACAGGAGCTCAGAATGGTCAGGAGAGCCACAGGGTTGATCTGAAAGACAGAATGAAAAGAATAAGCAGCCAAAAATGACAGATTGGCGACAACGAAGGGTGGGAGGAGTGGGGTTGAGGGGTGCGTAAAGACCTTCTTTAGCGCAGGGGTCAAACATGGCTAGGTCTTTGCCTGAGAGCGGGGGCAGAACCACATCTGCATGCTCTTCCAATATGCAGTCAAAGAGCGAATCAAACTCCTCTGATTGGTTTATTGGAGAATCGGGAGGTTCAGCGCAAGCAACTACAGTATAAACGAGATAATGGCACAAAATGCACAAGTCAATTAATGCAGTATTATAACAAGTTTCTATAACGGACTGCCTTGAACTAACTAGTCTACAAGTTCTTAACTGTGCAAAAGTTTGCTAACCTACTTAAGACAGATTTAAGGAATCAAACAAAAAGTTGCAATGAGTTTCGATGTCTTATGTCAAGCTGCATTCAACTATTTGTTTTTCTTCCTCACATATTAAGATATTTTTAATCTTCCTGAGAAATGGCCCACTTCAGGTGGTAAGTCACGTTCCAGTACAACAGCTTACAGGGAACACAGAACACATAACGCTGCCCAGATAAAGACTTGTTTGGGTACAGTTTCAGGCTGCTGGTTGCCAGATTTTAATTCTTGAAGTAGTCTAAATAAACTAGAAAATTAACAGCACCTGTGCTGGGTTGGTCTATGCTGATATCCTCTTCCTCTTTCTCTGTCTCTTGAACTGGGCTGCCCTCCATGTCACTAAAGGCCTCAACTGCCACCTCAGGCTCGCCTAACCCTTGTTCTCCCAGGGCAGACTCCAATTCCTGGGCCTGGATGGGGGCCTCCCTCCCTGCCTCCTCCTCTGCTCCCAGTCCACTGGCCCCCATGGGTAAAGGAATAAGAGGCGGGGGTAGTGAAGTGGAAGAAGAGACAGAAGATGGATCTAATGGCCTTATCACCTCTCCTCCCTGAAACAAATTAAAGACCGAGAAGGAGTATGGCAGAGAGAAGTGCATATGTGTGCACATGTGTGTGCATGAGTATGCATGAACATCTGACCCTAAAGAAATCTTTGAGCTGAGGGCTGTTGTACAGCGCTGGGATGTTTATAGTAAAGAGAAGCATGACTTCAGCGGCCTTCCTCCTCTCTTCAATCACCACCTCATCAAACCGACCTGAGAGAGAAATACAAACAGGTCATGTGGATGGAAAAAAAGAAAAAAAGAAAGACAAGAGATATCTCAAAAGATTGCAGTGTGGACTTCAGCACATCATATATTGCTGCCTCAATGCCTCTGTCCCAGTACTCTCCTCCAGCTGACATTGTGTTTTGGTCTTACCAAACACTTGTGCCCGAGGAAAAGAAGGAAACTCCTCTTGTCTTCTGAAGAGGTTCCTGTGAGTGTAAGACAGCTCTCCATGCAGCTTCTTCAGTTCTGAATACCTTCTCCATACCACCACCTGTCAATCCCCACCACACCACACTCACTCTGGAGCGGTTTGAGCGGTGTCAAGGTGTCGGTATTGAGTCACTTTAGGTAACAAGGTAACAACGGTCTCTTAGCAAGACACCGTTGTTTCAAATCTCCCAATGTCACCGAATCTTTACATTGGTGTTTTAGGAATGCTTAAGTTCAATTTACATTTACAAATACCGTTTTGTGAAACACCTTAATTTTGTCCACAAAAGTCAGGTCATCACATCTCAGTTATTATAACATCTTTGTTTACAGCAACACAGATTTGTGGCATTTGTTATCATGGGCACATCTAAAATCTACCACCCAACATAAGAGGAAACAGTATCACTGATTAACATTCAGTTTCCAGGTAACTGGACAGATTCACTACCCACCTCTTTCACGTCCTCTGGTCGCTTCTTTGACACAAACTGGTGGGAGGGAAGGGAAAATGAGAGTGGGAAGAGTACATACTATTACAGAAATATATAATTGGAAAGGGGGTATTGTTACTGTATATTTCAGTATATAACTGTACGCAGATGGAAAATGTTTATTATGAGTCTTGTGCAATTGGTCTGTACATAATAGAACCGAGGACAAGGTACATTCAAGATCGCCATCTAATCTTATCTAATATTTTAGCATTGTGGCAGGAAGTGTGCGGTAAACCCAACCCAACGAGCACAAAGAGGTAGTCACGAGATTTGTTGAGCCAACCAGCGAACAATAGCTCATTGCTAAACCCTACGAGGGCGCGGAGGACACGCCAACGATGATATTATGTTTCTTTAGCTATAGTGTGTCAGTGAATACGCGCAACCATTGATGCAAACACAGGAAGCTATAAAACGTCTACTCTAAGTCAGTGGGTAGGTCAGATAAAACTGATAAGGTAAAACAAGTAACACTAGCTAAATTTTTAGGAACACCAAATGATAAGGTGAAATTGCAATGAATCGGTCTGTCCGAAAATAATCACTGTTATGACATTTTAAATTACAAATGCGTAAGATTATATACAGACATTCAGCTAACATTAAATACCTATTTTGATAGGTAGCTACCTAAGGTATCTAAACTTTTCCCATCAAAACATTCTTGCTTGCTACTAACCCTTGCCGTTACTTTATATTCCGTATGTCCTTTCTCGTGTGTGCGTGGATCTGTAACTGTGAAGAAGCGATAGTATTCCTCTTTCTTAGTCTTTCTAGACATCACAAAAGCTTTAAATAAATATGTTCTACAAGCAGCAAAATAAATTTGCTATAACTAGCTAGCTAATTCTAGCTAACTCTTAAATCTGAGGATAGAGTATGGATTTTTTTTGACAGCTACTTCCTGCTTGCGTCATTGATAACGTATGTTTCAGCCTTTCCCAAACGCCAAGAAAAATGTGTTCACAAATTAAGATTTGCAGTAGATTAATAAAATGCATTTAAAATAAATGAGTTTAAATACGACTTTAATATTTAAAATGCATAAATGGGTATTATGAAAAGCCTTTTTATGAGTGACAAGAGGACATCTGCTGGCAAATAACGTTATCTGGTATGATTAAATGTTTGTACTAGAGTTATAATATATTTGTACTGGAGTTATAAAGAATGCTCTTTTACAATATAAAATTGCTGGAAGTCTCTGACGTTCGTTCTGGCCTTTATTTTGGATTTTGAACAGGGCTTCCGGCAACATGGATGAAATTGTGACAGACATCGTAGCTCCAGAAGATTTAAAGGTAAATGTTTTTAATAGCCGTTTCGTACATCATAATAACATAAACTTCAAACTCCTCGTTCTTGAAAGACAAGTAATGCGTTTGAGCAACAGCAAATTAAAATTCGTCTATTATTTTTCAGCTCCTCTGGCTAGCTATCCAGTTAGCTAAATAGATTAGGTCATTAGTTAGTTAGGTTAGCTAGCTCGATGTTCAACCTAACTAGCGATAGCTAGGTTAGTTAACGTAGCAGGTTAGCTAAATGGCTGTTCTGCCTATCCTTAACGATGTATCGATTCATAATTAGCTATGTGAGCCATATTATATAGGGTACGGAGTTGTATACAGTCCATAGACGCAACGTAAATGATGGCTAGGGGGAACCTTTGCTATCTGAAAACATGAAAACATAACGCATGAAAGACTTAGATGAATTAAAGATTTTGTTTATCAGTCCCGTTTAAAGTCATATTATGAATTTGGTATGAATGGGTATGGGTATGAATTGGAGATGTTGTGGTCCTTACAGTGGATGTCAATTTCTTTTGTGTTGATTTCCCGTTTGACAGAGATTTGAGAAAAAATACAACTCAGAAATGGAAAAAGGACCTGTATCCAAGGAAACCAAATTTGAGTATGCATGGTGTTTGATCAGAAGTAACCACACCAATGACATCAGGATAGGCATTCAGCTGTTGGAGGGTGAGTGAGTCATACAAATAACAGTTATGCAGTTACAATGCCTAATTTTACAGTTACCAGATTTTAATTTCGTTCATCCAGTTACAAGCTGGAAGACTGAAAAGGTTGTGGTTTTGCCACATCCTGAATAACCATGTAATACAAAGCATATACATTTCATTATTATAGAGCTGGTGCAGAAAAGCCCAAAAGATGACCAGAGAGACTTCCTGTTCTACTTGGCTGTTGCAAACTACAGACTCAAGGTGATGAGAATTACTTTTCTTTTTTGTTAAGATATTATTTATTGTGTAGTATTAATAATTGGTTTGATTTTAACAGCTGTGTCTTGTTTCTGTGTGATTTCTTTTATTATTATTATTGACAAATGACAAATGTCTTCCATCATTTTAGTAAAACCCTAATCCAACAGTCTCACAGTCAATAGACAAAGTGCGATGAAAACATTAGTTTAGTGAGTAACCATGAGTAATGTGGATGTCTTTTTTTTACTTTCTTATCTTTCTTCCTCTTTCACAGGAGTATGAGAGAGCTCTTAAGTACATTCGCATTCTGCTGAGAAATGAACCCGGAAATAAGCAGGCCATTGAGCTGGAAAAGCTCATCAACCAGGCCCTAAAGAAAGGTGCCATTTCTGTGTGTGTGATGGAGAGCTTGCTGCATATAGGGTGCAACATTTGGGGGTGATATTACAGCCTAACGAAAAGCTTTTCTCATTAGCCTTGTGTGATGCAAAAAGTAATGGTGTCATCAGATATTGTAGTGACAATACAATGCAGTATGTCTGAGACTGAAGCTTGTTAATGGATTTGGTCACTTTCACCACTTGATGCTGTTATAATAATGGCATCTGAGATCAGATATTTAAATGGAAATCAATTATATTTTATATCAGGGAAGTAAAGCAAGATGAGGGTTTTGGAAGCTGGTGATGAGGCAGAAATCTGTGATGAAGTGCCACTGTGTCTTTCATGACTTGCTTTCTTTGGCTTGTCAGTTTGTTGTCAGCTTGATGGGTATCAAAACAGAAAGTGAATCACATCTCAGTAGTTATGACAGTGAAGCAATGGGGAGGTGTGTTGATGGGTATAGTTACACACCTATCAATGGGGAGATGATCACAAAACACACTAAATAGTTCTTTTGATGTTTTTTTTTCTTCTTTTTTTTCTTCTTTTTTTTCAGATGGCTTGGTCGGTATGGCAATTGTCGGAGGTATCGGTTTGGGTGTGGCTGGATTAGCAGGACTTATTGGAATGGCTGTGGCCAAGTCGGCCAAATCGGCCAAATCGGCCAAATCTTGATAGAGAAGTGGGCATGTATATTGATTTGCCAAGTACTACTTCCTTCTTTCTTCACAGGCTTGTTTAATCACAAATGACTGTAGGAGACACAGGCCATTTATAGACACAGAACTTCACACTGTCAAACATAATTTTTCCTGCTTTTGACCACAAATATGCGACCTTAGTTTGACAGTTTTCCCACATTTTATTAATTTACTAAAGTCAGGCCTTTGGTACACTAGCTGTTGATTTAGGAGATATGTGTGCATGATTTCTCTTCCCACACATTTGGTAAAATAAGGAAATTCAAATTCCAGAAAACATTTAGCTGGTTATTATGAAGATTAACACCTTACTACAGAGATTTGTTTCTTTGTATCAGTGACTATTTTTGTAAATCATATAATCAAACTATATTCTGTGTGTGAGTTTACATGGGTTTAAAATAGAGCTTTTAGAATTGTATAGTATGATTGCTGTTGTGATCAGATGTTTCCATGTGCTCTCATGAAGACATGCTGCCATATATGTATTTGTGATCTCTGTGTCTGAGTATTCTAATGGTGGCCTATGGATTTTTTTCTAATAGGAGATTATGGAGTTTCATGATTAATTGTATATGATCATATATTCAGTTACCTGTGGTTTTCATATTGCAGATAGTGAGTTTCATAATCGATTGCTCCTATTCTTACAGAGGTTGAGGACACTTAGAAATTGAAGTCCTGTTATCAGGATTCAGTTAAACAATCTCCAGCTTGAAGAATAGGAGCATGCCATTTGTATAGAATGCCTGCTTGTAGTTTCACAACTAAAAGCTGTCCTTGGCCTCTGTTAATGTGCTATTTTAAGCACCTGAGCTGAGGTAGGATCAGACTTCACCAGTCTCTGCAAATATTATGACCAGGAGCTCTAACAAACAGAACTGATCCCAGGTCAGTATATATAGCTCGAAATTTCATGAGAATCTGCCTCCAACTTTTTTTTTATTGTGTGTGTGTGTGTGTGTAAAACCTATCCTGAGGTACTCTGCTCTGAGAGTTTCGGTCATCCTGAATTAAAATAGTAGTAGGCCTTGAAAGAAACAAATGATATTTTTAATGTTTAATGTATAAACATATACTCAAACCATGGTCAGCAGTCTGGTTCCATAAAGGTTCTGTGGGTTATCAGCCTGTTTTCTTACATTCTTAATTGCAGTGTCTTTCCATCACTAAAAATCCAAGTGCATCTTGGTAGGTTACATGGTTTTACAACAAGATAGCTTATGTTCATCATTGCTGCAGATTGTTATTACTAATTAACAACGATAAAAGTAAATGATGAAGCTACCTTCTTCCAAGACCCATCCTACTACATACTAAATAGAGTTACATTAGACTTTATATGTTGGAGGAAGAGACATGCAGAAGTAGACACCTGTGCTGCAGCATATACACTATCCTCTGGGACAGTCAACACATGATTTAATGAGTACTTTTGTATGTTATTAATTCGCACTACAAGGTCTTTCTTTGATTGATCAGTTACCTAGGGAAATTTCTTTTAATACACGAGGAGTTTTAAGTGCAGATATATTCAGATTTATTGAATGTTCATAGAGTGAGAACCACAAAAAGCCATAAAACAAAGTCATCATAAACTACCCTGCCTTAAACCTGACCTTTACAACTCCACAAAATACATAAACATATCAGCACTAGCCAACGTAGTACAAATGCTGGTTTTTGGTCAGGTGTTTTTTAATGTTATGTGCAAAAAATGTGAACCTAACCTCTGCTCCTAGGTCAGTGAAAATAGTTATGGTTTTCTCCTGTATATAGCAGTGTATGTTTAGCCATGATTTGGAGATCTAATGTCTTCTGCCTGTTATTTGTTACACAGTTTTTATAAATCACTTAGTACTAAATAATACGAATAGTCAATGTATTTAAAGCTTAAACACTTTTTAAGGCATATTTCCCAGATTATGCAGCAGTTAACTAATTTAAAGTTGATAGCTGAGCAGCATAAAATAATAATGTGTTACTTATGAAAGAACAAGCAGGTCAAAAGCCTCAGAGCACGCAAGCTAACTGAAATTCAGAACTGATTGTGTAACCTCAGGGTGTCGTATTAATTAAACACCAACTTTGAGGATAAACGATTTGTTATTTCTAGGCATTTTATTGGAAGTCTACAAAAAACTAGTTATAATAATAGTGAGTAACCATCAAAGTACCACACAATTATTTATATGAGTTTTTTATTCAACCACATTCTTTTAGCGATACTTATTAGCTGGTTGGTTTTACTTTGAAAAGCTAATCTGATGTTCAATACTTATAAATATATCGAGCAACTGAGGGTTGCAAGCCTTTCCGTTATAATTTAATTAGTGTTAGCAGTGTGCCGAGTATGTTTATGTTATGTATTAGGCTACTGGTTTTACGTCCCTCAAACTTTAAAATACTAAATACAGTCTGTTACAGTAACGCAATTGTAACCGTGATTAATAATCTATTTCGTTTAAAAGTCCAGATACACTCCGGTTTAACCGTGACGAATAATCTATTTCGTTTAAATGTCCAGATATACTCCGGTGCAACCCCGAAGTAACACCTGAATGAATTAATTGAAATAGTTAAAGTTGCAGCAGGAATTAGACATTTAGACAGCACCTTTTAGGCATTTTACATAATTATGTAATGTCTAAATTTATCTTATGGAATAAACATGTAATCAAAAATTAATCGTCACCATAAGCGCAATTAAAAAAGTGAAGAAGCATCATCAAAAGTACGCCCTATCGAAAGCTCAAAATATCGTATGGGATGCACTCAGAAAACATTAGATGGCATATGAATGTAGGTCTGTCTTCTAAAGTGTAAAAGTTTTAGAATATTGTCTGAAAGATTGTTTATTTAAATATATTATGACTATTACCGTTTATTGTAATAACGGTTGCTAGAACAAAAAGTGGAAATGTGGAAATAGGCAAGAGTCTCATAGAAAGCATAGAAATAATTTTTTGTCTTCTGAAGTTAAACGCAGTTTCAGTTAAGACAACAAACAAACAAAGCGAACTTTTGAGTCTCTCAGACAGTCATTGTGGAATCAGTGTCATCAAGGTCAATGCCGAACGTTGGACTTTCGTGACGCCCGATAAACACCTGTTGAGTTTCAGAGTATAAATCGTAAAAGACACAGGTGGGGAGGGTACAGGGGAAGGGAGTGGAAACGGAGATCATAAATCATTGATCTGGCTGCTTTAAACTCAATATCTAAATGATCATTTCTCACAGGAGCGCACTTTCTCTCAATAGAAGCATATGGTGAGAAGCAAGGTCGCATGAAATACGCAGTCACTGATATGTCTGCACGGAAACCGTAAAACGTAAAAAAGGAGAATATAAAACTCTAGGTAAACTCAATTGCGCGCTCAAAACGCGATAATGGACCCAATTATTGAAGTTCTAGCGTTGCTGCTTGGTTTTTTGGGATGGGTAATGGTTGGAATTGCAATACCCAACCGGTACTGGAAGACTTCCACCGTAGATGGGAATGTCATCACTACTTCAACAATTTATGAGAATTTATGGATGTCATGCGCATCGGATTCGACAGGGGTGCACAACTGTCGTGAATTTCCATCACTCCTCGCACTGTCTGGTAGGCCCAGCAAGAGGTCTAGTCCATATTGTTAAATTATACAAATCAAAAATTCACTTTTCTTTCATAGTTTAACTTGTATCAAATTTTAAAAGCAATAAACAGATTTTGCTTGTTATATTTGTGTATGTTCCAAGTGCAATAGCACTGCAATTGTGCTTATTGTGGTTGTCAAATCCACATTTTCTATAACATGCATACATGTATTCAGTCCTCTATTTATATTTCCTGCGTTTATATATATATATATATATATATATATATATATATGTGTGTGTGTGTGTGTGTGTGTGTGTGTGTGTGTGTGTGTGTGTGTGTGTGTGTGTGTGTGTGTGTGTGTCCGTCTGTGTCTGTCTGTCTGTCTGTGTGGTTACTATGCTCTATTCAGCCTAGAAATGCAGCGTGCAATTTCCTGATGTCCGAATTTTGTTGATGAAGGGAGCTGATTGGTTGGATAGCACAGTAAAGACCCCAAATGATTTAATGAGTACAAACGCTTTTCTTAACTCCCTTGTCCTGCAGGGTATATTCAAGCGTCAAGGGCTCTTATGATCGCATCAGTAGTTCTAGGAACGATTGGACTGGCAGCAACGTTAATTGGAATGCAGTGTTCCAAAGCAGGAGGGGAGAACTATGTTCTCAAAGGCAGAATTGCTGGATTAGGTGGCGTCTTTTTTATTTTACAAGGTAATATAATCTTTTGGGACGAACAAATGATGTAATGCAAAGTGGTAAATATTACAATTTTACAATTACAAATATTACATATTACCTTTTCCTCCCCTCCATCAAAGGTTTGTGCACAATGATATCTGTGTCATGGTATGCATTCAACATCACCCAGGAATTCTTTAATCCACTATTCCCTGGAACAAAGTGAGTCGTTTCTGTTAATTTTGTTTCTTTAGAGAAATGCTGCCCTCTAGAGACAGTACAAAACACACACGCGCAAAAAAATTGAATTTATGTCTCCTATGTCCATGTTGTGTTGATGCGGTATAAGTGTGGTTGCGTTACAGGTATGAGTTAGGAGAGGGATTGTACATTGGATGGTGCTCTGGGACTCTAGCTATCTGTGGTGGAGTGTGTCTAGTGTTTGCCTGCAAATCTGACACGGACGAGAAACCGTGAGTCCCCCCCCCACACACACACACACACATACACACATTCACATGTGCATAATTATTTGTAAGGAGTCTTATCCTTATGTTTATTCTGTCCAGTGCTTACCCATACCAACCCTCTAGAGGAACTGTATATTCAGCAGCAACTTCAAGGAGAGATGCTCACAGCACTTATGACAAGAATGCATATGTCTGAAGGACCAAAGAACCACCCAGACCAGTATGGGTCAATTTACTGTATGCAAATATAACAACTGTTGACAGCAACATTAGAGCAACATTGTACATAGTTAGACCTTTTTCAACATTTTGAGGTAATACTATTTAGTTGCAATCAAATAGTGAAGCTATGCCAAATAGTGGTCAAAATACTGGTCAAAAGAAATGTTGTTCAATTTAACAAATATCTTCATACAAACCCTTTGGAATCTTTTGTACAGAGAATGCATTGAAATTCTTTATACAGATTTTGTACTAATTTTCACTGTATAGTCATTCATATTCATAATGTGGAATATCAATTCTTTTATTAAGATTATTTTAATAACAGTTCACAATGTACATAAATAATTGTTATTAATTAGAATTCCTTAAGATATCCACATGAATTAAGGTCAAAAATTAGCATCAAGTTCTTTTGACTGTGGTTGTAGTTTTAGTCTATGTTTTATACTGCAAGTGTCAAATAAATGAAAAACAATGTCTTATAATGCATTGTGATCTTGCCCTGCTGTTTTAATGTACTCCAATGAAGAGGAAGTAATAAGTAGGTGGCTTGTCACTCGACATTTAGTTGACAAAAATAACACCATTAATAGATGTGGCAAGGAGGTTGTGCCCAGGAATAAACGCCAAGCCGGGAGTGATGTAGATAGCGTGCCCATCCTTAATTGTGCATGGGAGTGTCCTAGATGTGTTAAAATAATTCATCCAATTGGAGGAGACCACGTTCGTGGCAAAACACCATTGCGAACACGGATGTGGCTCGCCTTGTCCAACCACTCGTAATGATGATGTGTAGAGGTATTTGAATTCTACCTCAAGCGGTCAAAAGAAGTTTCCGAAGAAAGGTTGACAGCTGTCGGTGACAATCACTATTATATTCAGTAACCTATGTTAAATAAAAACCTTGTAATATACTATGTTAAAGTCGAAACTCACAAACAGAAGCTTATCGGAACTTAAGTTTTGGTTTCTGATAAGGCAGTCGGAAATATTTCTTAGCCGGACACTTAAAATATAAGCAACTTGATGTGAAACTGTAATGATTTCTTTTAAATTAAATGGTGCATTAATCGATGTAACAAATTGTTAGGTTCGTGCAACGAAGAGCATACAAACAATACGGATATCTGACGTCTAAAATTATGGAGTCGGGACGACGGAGGAGTTTGAGTAGCCTCTTGTCCTCCCTGTCCCTGCTCTGTGTCGTCTTGGACCTGCAGCTTGACGGTAGGATTCTTTACTGCTGTATGTTGGCTCAGGTTACTGAGAAGCATTAGGTAGCTACTTGTCTTTAGTGTTGTGTCTTAGAGAGGATTACTGCTTCTAACCAACTACATTGTCTTAGCTATATTGGTTATTAACGAAATAAACGTTATAAGAAGAAGAAGAAGAAGAAGAAGAACAATAAGAATAATAACTATAGTTATAATAATAAATATAGTAATAAGCTAATAATAATACTTAATAGTAATCGTAATAATAATTGTCTTATTTTATGGTTCTTAAAATATACAAATAAATGTAGCCAGATTTGTTTACTCATGATGAATACTCAGGTTAAGGAATTGCATTATGGATTACGTTAGCTATTACGAGGCTCTGTTTATCACTCAGACATGATATAGACTATATTTTGTATTAGTACTATTTGATTTTATAAGTGTGTCAACCATATATGTTATTTGTACTAACGAGAATTGACTGATTCAGTCTTATTCCTACTAGTGAGACTTTGTGTTACTCAGCTAAATGAGAGTTACTTTTCTCCAGTCACTGATTGCACAGCAGTGTTACTGCTTGTGACCTGTGTTTCTTTATGCCAAATACTTTATATACTTAAGTATACAGGAGAATTTTCTAGATATTTTCAGTATGGAAGTGTACCTGAGTTAGCAGACAACCGTGTTTTTCCCCTGGTTAATAAAATACTGGGTACTATTGAATTTAAATACTGTTTCAGGTGTGTTGGGTGCCACCCATGTGGAGATTGAGCAACACTTGGAAATGGGACGTAAACTTTTGGCAGCCGGACAGCTGGCTGAGGCCCTGTCCCACTACCACTCAGCTGTCGGTGAGGAAAAAAAGACTTATGAGAATTTTCTCATAACTTTAAACGTTAAAGTTATGGAGATAAATCAGTTGTTTCTTAACTTTTATTTCTTCCATTTAGAAAATGGTCAAATGTTTGCATTGTCTGAAAAGCACTAATGAGCATTAATTAAAATCACAAGTTACATATTAAATAAATAACTTGATTGAAAGGTTATCCTAATTAGCAACCATATTTTAAACACTAAAATGACTAATACAAATATTTAAAACTCTTTAGGGACTGATGGGCTAAAGGACTATTCTGGAAAAGCAGTATAGGTTTGCTGAAGCATGAGGTGTATGTTAGAAAAAAACATGATAGTCAACGTTTTTTTTTTTTTAAGATCTCAGAACTCATCATCTATTGGTATTTCTCTTTTCATATTTTCCTGCTATGATGACCCCAAATAGAAGGTGACTCAAAGAACTACTTGACATACTACAAGCGTGCTGCAGTGTTTCTGGCTATGGGGAAGTCCAAGTCTGCCCTGCCAGACCTGACCCGAGCCATTGAGCTCAAACCAGACTTCTTGGCTGTAAGTTTGCTAGGTGATATAGTTTTTATTGTGATACACAATATGGCTTTGATGGTTGTATATTTTGCAGAATTGTTAGTGGTTGAAGCTTACTCAGTTTTTTTTTTTTGTGTGTGTGTGTGTGTGTGTGTGTGTGTGTGTGTGTGTGTGTGTGTGTGTGTGTGTGTGTGTGTCTCAGGCCCGGATACAGAGGGGAAATATCCTCCTGAAACAGGGGAACATCCAGGAGGCCAGAGAGGACTTCCAAGCAGTGGTGAGCATGATTAGCTTTTCTCATCCGTTTTCATATCAATAGATCCATGGTACATCAGTCCGAGTCATAGGCCAATCCTGTGACATTATTCGTGTTGATATGGCCATTACTATAAAACGCAAGAATTACCTCCTGCCCAAAATTTGCATGTTTTCTTTCTTTTTCTGTCTAGCTACAGCGCTCGCCTGATATGGAGGAAGTGCTTAATCAGCTCCAAAGAGCTGAAGAGCTAGAGGAGCTTCAGGAGGAAGCTCACCAGGCTAGTCACCGCGGAGACTATGTTGCAGCCATCCAGGTTCTGGACCGTGCCATTGAGGTGAGTGGTAGAGGGGGAACCAAGACTGCATCAGAACCTCAGCAAAAGCAAGTATGCTAATTTTTATTACTTTCGGTGTGGGTAGAGCAAAGATGAAAGTAATTTGACCACACAATTGGGGAAAAAATAAAGTGATTGAAATATATTAGTGAACAAAAGAAAATTGGATAGGATTTCCATTGTCTGTATTGTTAAGGGCAAGGGAGTCTGCCGAGAGGCAGTATGAGGAAATCCTTTTGATGTCCTCCCTCTAAACAACTGTCAGGTGCAAGTCCTTCCAAATGCCTGACACTAACTCTGCCTCCAATAAACAATAGAGTGAATAAGTGCAAAGATATAATGACTACTAATACCGACTGCAGAACACGAAAACACAGATTTGGGTGTACCATACATTCTTTAGATCTCCCCTTGGGATCCAGAATCTCGGGAGCTGAGAGCAGAATGCTATATCCGCCTCGGGGAGCCTAGGAAGGCCATATTAGATCTGACGCCTGCAGCTCGACTCCTTAACGACAATCGTGCAGCCTTCCTAAAACTCAGCCGTCTACTCTATGACCTGGGAGAACACCATGGCTCACTCAGGTGCATGCTCGCTTATTCACACGGCACACAACACACATACACCCACCCACCAGACACACCTACACACCATATCCACACAAGGTCACAGTCTAACAGATTATAATAACTGCAGTTTTTGTGAACACCAATTAGAAGGATCATGTGATATGTGTTAACACTGAATATACAAGTGATAATTTCTGTTAAGATATTAGGATTTTTTTAAGAATACTGTTCCAAGCCTAATTTGCATATTGAATCTGTCCCCTCTTGCCACTTTGCTTCCCTGATCTCTAGTGAGATTCGGGAGTGTCTGAAGCTGGATCAGGATGATAAGGAATGTTTTGCCCACTACAAGCAGGTGAAGAAGCTTAGCAAGCAGCTGGACTCTGCTGAAGAGCTGATCTCCGAACAGCAGTAAGCATGGCAAGCTTTCCTTTTCCTATCCTTTGGCCTTCTCTGGGGTAGGGAAAGTTAAGAACTGGCTTTTTAATCTGTGTTTGCTGTATATTATCACAGATCCAATGACAGGAAAATCTATTAACACACTCACTTAGTTCTGATAGAGAATTTATATATCTGAAAAGTACTAACTGTTCTTGGATATGCTAATTGGAATGTCTGTGCAGGCCCACACCCTACTGCACATTTTGGAAATTGGGAATTTATTTTAATTGTCAGTATTCCTGTATTTGTATAACAGATATCAAGAGGCAATAGAAAAGTATGATTCAGTTATGAGGACAGAGCCAAATATTCCATTCTACACCACCAAAGCCAAGGAGAGGATTTGCTTCTGTCTGGTGAAGGTCTGTTTGTTGTGACAGTGTGTTTCTGTCACAGAAAGCATCCTACAGTGGATGACATATCATGCTTCCATTAGCATAGGAATTAAAGTGGAAAGTAAAAAAAAACTTCCAGCTCTTCTGAAAGTTGCTATACTAAAGTAAGACTTGGGAATATTCCATAACTCATGTACTATATTTATATTTATATATATCTTTCCTTGCCTGTGTATCACAAATGCCTCAAACTTATTTTGCAATGCTTACGTAGACAGAAAATGCCTACTCCTTATTCAGGAAAGTATTTGTTTTGAAAACATCAGATTAATTTTTTTTCTTCAGGGTTATCTTAATCTGAATGGATTATCCATATTAAATACAGCCTCTGTCTTTTCAGTTCTGCCTCTCTCTGTCTTCTGCTCCCTGTAGATTAAGCAGGCAGAGGAGGCATTAGACATGTGTTCAGAGGCCCATCAGAGAGAACCCCAGAATATCCACATCCTCCGGGACAGAGCTGAAGCCTACATCCTGCTGCAAGACTATGAGAAAGGTATGCTTTTCTGCTTATGTATGTTTGAAAGATGGCATGTCATACCTGCTATCTCTATATAAGGACATTGCACATGATCTTATCTCATTCTTCCATTCTTCTTGTCATACTCTTCCCCTTTTCATCTCTCATTTTCTGTTTCTTTCTCTGTCTATCTCTCTTTCTCCTTCTCTTTCTTCTCAGCTGTGGAGGATTATCAGGAAGCAAGGGAGTTCGACCAGGAGAACCAGGAGATTCGTGAGGGTTTAGAACGAGCACAGAAGCTCCTGAAGATCTCACGCAAGAGAGATTACTACAAAATCCTGGGAGTAAGCCGGTATGGTGATGACAGTATTACAGAAGGGCTTGCAGTTATATATAATGGTGTCCCGGGGTTCTAACTCTAGTGGTTTTGGTACATTCCATATATACTGGTTCGTCGTGAGGTTTACATGTTTTTCAGTGACTTTGTTTTACACTTCACAAGACCTGTACAGTGTGTAAGTCACAGGGGAAGGGAGTTATGTTCGATGTAAGTAACATCATCCATATTTTCATTATTTGTATTTAGGACTGCTAATAAACAGGAAATCATTAAAGCATACAGGAAACTGGCACAACAGTGGCACCCAGACAACTTCCAGTCTGAAGCAGAAAAGAAGGAGGCTGAGAAGAAATTTATTGACATTGCCTCAGCTAAGGAAGTGCTTACAGATCCAGGTAGAGGAACCATATCTATATTTTTGGGACCTGAACTAACTGACCAGCTAATGAATGCTCTGTTCTTTTAGAGGTCTATAAACACCTGATTAGAATAAAATAGCTATAAGTGTAACAATTTTAAAATCAACCGAAGTATGTAAAACAAAAGTGAGATGCTTTATAGAAGTCTTGCATCATGTGACTTGCAGAGATGCGCCAGAAGTTTGACTCTGGTGAAGACCCCTTGGACCCCGAGAACCAGCAGGGAGGGGGAGGAGGAGGTGGAAATTGGCCCTTTGGCTTCAACCCCTTTGAGTCAGGCAGCAACTTCCACTTCAAGTTCAACTTCAACTAATACAACTGTGCCACTGCATATGGTGAATGTAATGACAATGGGCAATGGACTGGACTCATTAAAAAGCCCACAAAGGAAGACTAGGAAAAGAACATATTTATTCTTCAACTCGGTTACAATTGGCTCTTATTGAATGGTTAGTAGTGGGCTTTTTCCCACTTAAGTAAGCAGGTTGTTCTGGACTTCTTAAGGGATGTTACAGGGGAATCTGCATTTGTAAGACCCCACGCAGTCAATGGCTGTGAATGAATGAAGTCTTAGTTAGTATGGAGTATTTTTCAAGGCTGAATCATTTCAGTTTTATCAGCCACTTTTATCTCACTGTGGTATTTTCATCTTTTGCATTTTTGTGCCATGTCTGTCTCTCTTTGTAAATTGTGTAGGTTTCTCTCATTGAGGGGTTAACCATAACAGGTATTTTCAGCGTATTTTCAGTAATTCATTTCACTTGTTATAAAAAAATTTAAGCATTAGTCCTAACACTCCAGGTTAGATCAGTATTGCACATTGGTGCACTTAATTGACTGGAGTAGTTTAACAGGCTAGAGAGAATGTTGCACAAGTGCTAGTTTAGATGCCAAGAACCTCATGGGCCTTGCCTGTAACTCACTGCTTAGCAGGATGAAGATTTTCAACAAGTGGGTGCAATTTGCACCTTGCTAGCAGTGCTTAAGAAGAATGGTGCTTTGCATCATTGATACAAGGTGCCCTTGTTTCTGGTGACTGATGTGTACACTGATCCTATATACGTTGAACACTATAGAACTGATTATTAGTGTTACTGAAGGAGCAGAGTACTCACAGGTATGCTGCAGTTTGAGAGTTGATCATTGTTTTACTGTTCTACCAACACACCACCTTTTCTGGGTTATAAAAATTTAAATCTTAGTCTTGCTATAATCAAAAAAGCTTCCAAAACATTCATTGGTTTAACTTTGCTCCACCTTATTTGTACCAACATTTGTACTTGAATATTTTACCTGTTCGTTGGTTGTTTTTGTTGGTGTGTTTTTTTTTCTTCTTCTCCTATTTTAGACTTCATACCAAGCCTTTTGATCGGTATAACCATATCTGACAGAGGATGGGTGAACATTTTATCACGTTTTTGTGTCATATGAAGATGCTGCGATTAAAAGCTGGTAGCTGACTGGCCTTTCAATGCTTGTATGTGCCAATGAAGCTATCCCTTTGAACTGAGTGGATTAAGGAAGTTGATTTCTAACTGTTTCTGCTTGTTTGATTGATTTATACTTTCTTAGGATAAACCTATTCAATTCTGCTTTTCAGGAGAATTATTTAAAATAAGACGAAATGCTCAGAATTACCGTTTTAAGTCTCTTTCTTCAAGCCCCTTTGACACTGCGCTTTTCAGTGTACCACATGCTATCTTAAGTATAATGTTGAGCTGGTGGTCCAGCATTCAGACCCTGCAATTATCCTGTGTGCTGTAAGATATGTGAAGGGCAGGTATAAGCAACTGTACCTTTCCTCTACAGAGCTAATATTTGACAAGGAGGTAATCAAAATTATACGATGAAAATTTTGAAAACGCTGAACAAACCTGGCAAAACACGCGTCAACACATGTAGTTAGCCTCCACTCCGAAAACAGTTTATAATGAAAAAACAAGTTGACGACGTATCGGAAGTTTTACATTTCTGTTGTTGGTTTTTTCTTTTCTTCAGATAGTAACATAAAAATTAAATCTGGCTAAAAATCAAAGGTCTTCTGCGTTTTAAGCTTGTATCTCGGTTGCTACAGTAACCACATTGTATACAACTCGACTGCGTTGAAACAACCCACCAGCTTGTAGTTAGCTAATTAACGCTAGCTACCTAGTTCATTCACCTCCCGTCTACTGTTTACCCGAGCCTAGTTTTAGCTTTGTTTTGTGTTGCTTTGCCAATTTCATTAAAATGGGGCGACCAAAGTATTTTACACCGAATGAAGTTTCACTTCACAGCACATTAGGAGACTTGTGGGTTTCTTATTTGGGTAAAGTTTACGACTTGACCCCTTTGATTGAAGAACACAAAGGTAGGTTAAGTGTCTTATTTGTTTACATTTTCAGCGGAAAACGATTACACAGTCGCAATTTGCTTAATTCAAAGCATCTACTAGGTAAGGCTGTAAAGAGCCATTTCTGTGTACAAGTGCTGCAAAGTTTGGCCACGGCTAACGTTGGGCCTACTTGGCTTTGTTTTTTTAGGCGATGTGCTTTTGAAACCAATTATTGAATGTGCCGGGAAGGATATAAGTCATTGGTTTGACCCCAAAACAAAAGATGTAAGCAATAAATTACTTTAATGGCAGTAGGCCGGTATGCAATATAGGGGGAACCAATAGACAACTTTGTACGTACTTCGAGCTCGAGTACACTACATTCTCCTATCATCTAATTTCAGATTCTTACTCATGTCGACCCGTTGTCTGGTTGCGTGAAATACTACACCCCTAGAGGGCGCTTTGTGCATGTGCCTCCTCCTTGCCCTCGTACAGACTGGTCTAATGATTTCGGCCGGCCGTGGTGGAGGGATAACCGCTACGAGGTCGGCATACTATCTGCCAAGACCCGCTGGATCCGTATTATCAACACCCTCACCTCCCAGGAGCAAAGGCTGGAAGTAAGCCAAACAACTTGGCAAAGTATAATGGGGTCTGTCGTGCAAATGTTTGGTGCGAAAAGAATTGTGCACTTCTTCTCTAGTATAAAAACGTAAATCCCAGTGTAAATAAAAAAAATTTTCTTTAAAAAAGCCTTTTGTGTGGGAAGAGCAGTGAATGATTTGTGTGTGCAACCATGTGCAAATATGAATTCTACATGCATCTGTTGTTTTTCTTTTTGTCAAGTAGGTTAGCTGCACTGCGCTTTTGTATGCTGAAGAGGGCAGGGTTGGTCTATGTTTCCACCCCTCCCCCCACCATGCTCATTTCACCCTCCCTTCACTCTATGCATCTGATTCTTCTCCTGTTCTGACAAAGGGAATTTTTACTGATGTTCACCTCTGTCCATAGAATTAGTCTAAGACTGCACTGCTGTTTTAGCTCTGCAGATGAGTCGCCACCAGTCTCACTATGGGGTGGGCAAGCACACTCCTGCCAAATGTCCCATCTGGCACTGGTCTGATCTGCAGCGTCCAAAGGCTTAGCGGAGCATTCCTATTGTCTTTATGCTGCCGACCCCCCACCCCCATTCTGTCCTTCCCCCCCCCTCCCTCTCCAGTGGTTCTTGGCAATGAACCACAATTGGATCAAACTGACACAAATTCCTTTTCTCTCTTTTGGTAGATCTGGGAGAATCTGCTTATATAATTCATACAAGCACCCCCCCCCCCCAATGGAGGAATTTGGGCAAATGCAATTTAACTTAATTTTACAAAATGTTAACATATCTCAGTAACATCAGAAATAATCTAAAGGTTTTGTCTTTGTTCTCATCAGGTATGTTCTGAGGAAACTCTGGATGAGATTTTGCAGCGTTACCTGCGTTACAACTCCCATGCAGGCAGCTACACCTGGAAGCACAACAGTGTGAGCCTGGACATGAGTAAGACCCTGAGCGAAAATGGCATTCCTGATGAAGATGAGGAATTTTACCATGCTCGCATGGATCGTGACCTGTTCTGTCAGTCCATATGTCTGTACTTCAATGATGATCTCACAGAATTTTGACCTAAGGTTATATATAAAATATTAAAATTCTTAATCTAGGAGCTGATATTTCAGTCTGAATGCTTATATTACAGTACTGGCATTTAAATGCTGATATTACAGGTTGTTTCCCTTATAACCATTATAAATTGTACTTCTTATTACAAGTTTACAATGTGAAATTGCAAAAGGAGTATCCAGAAAAATATCTGATGTGGTTATGTTTTCAAAACCTGCAAATTATGGATATGCATTCAAAACATCTCAACATGATAACTCAGCTGTCATGGTAAATGTCCACAGAAAATTCAGTAGTTCTGACCCCAGATGTTACAGAAATAAAGCTATCCATATTTTTTGATGTAACAAAATAATTCAGATAGATTTTCATATCACACTGTTTAAGGGTAGCATCTTCTATAGAAGATGAAGAATTACATACAGTGAGAATATAAAGTATTCAAGGTGTGTCATTCAAGGAAATACTGACTGAAATGACATTCTTTTACACACTTTGTAAAAACATTTTAGAAAAAACAATGCAGACACTGTTGTTGGAAGTCAATACATGCTCTTAACATCTGCTCATTTGAATGGTTAGTTTGCTTAGTCAAGCCATTAAACCTAACTGCATACAAGTTCCCTTTTAGGTGGATTTTGTTCTACTACACAAGCATGTGTTCCTCACCACTGCAATCATGTAAAATTCATCATCTGAATAGAGGATATGTGCTTTTACAGGTTTCCAGTGTACCCACTTTTGAAAGATGAATAAGTCACTGGATTGTTTCATCCACACATGAAATGGTTAAATTTTAAGCAATACAATCTGATGTAAATCTGGGCATGGCTGCGGCACAGCTCCCCAGCCCCCTTCTCAGTCTTCAGACAACCCCACAGCACAACCCCTTCGGTCCAAAATAGTTTTATGCATTGGTGGGGGCCTTTAAGAATATTAAGGTAGCCATATTTGTTAGATTTGTGTGGCTCTCTGCAGTGCAGAGTAACTGGCGTCCGTGCACTCAGAAAATCGAGAGTTACCAGGCAAGTCTGACTGTGCGACGCATCGAAGGAGAGAAAAGAGTGAACGAGTTAAAATACAACTTAGAGTCAGCTATACACCCCCTTTTGCTGGAACAATGTGAATGTTTTTGAGGAGGGAGGGGAGACGGGAGAGAGTGCGAGAAAGAGAGAGAGAGAAAGGAGGAGGAGGGGGGGGCGTTCTGAAATAATATAGTCAGCCATTTTTTATGTAAGGGGATTTTTCTTATTGGGGGGGTTGTTAAAAAATAAATATAAGGGCGGCCATCTTTGTTTCTCTGCCTTGTAGTGTAAAATATTCCAAAACGCCCCCCACTTTTTTGTGTGACGATTTGAATATTAAATAAATATCATAATTCGGAAGGAATACACTTTTTGATCTCGAGGACGGGGTCGGTGACAGGAATATAATGTCCTCTCCTCTCCGTTCTTGTGAGGAAGATGAGGGCATGGTGGTTAATTCCGAGGGAGGAGATTTTGATGAAGAAGAAGAAGACGACGGGGATCTAGACGAGAACGCAAGCGACATAAACTCGCCGGCGGCGCCTAGAGAAACTGCAACACTAGCCGCGCCAGGTACCGTACGGACTCGGGAGCGCGCGTAGAAAGGCAGCACAATAACGCGTAAAACATACTTCTGAAGCTTATCGTTAACATGACATGTGCACTTCAAATAGCCCGCTTTCTGTAGTACTCGCTTGATGGCATTTCTATAGCCTAACGTGTACATAAGATAACCGTGCGCTTTTCGCATGGAGTTTAGAGTTTAAGCAAAGTTTACCCATCCACTTTCTCTTTCCGATTCCTTTCACTTAATCAGTGTTATCCTTCTACGTCGTATTCATCTTCCTAATGACTAATTACTTTATGGATGTCATCACGTAATGTTTGGTTGCAGTGAAGGTTACAGGCTACTGTAGGCTGTCTACATAAGGAGATGAGAAGGCTCCCAAAACACGAATGCCGATGGCTTTGAAGCAATTGAAGAAGACTGAATCTTTGAGAGGCAAGAGACTACCGGTTGACTGAGAGAGCAGTGTTGTGACAGAATGTAAATAAACTTGACCCGACCCACTGTCACTCCGACAGCGATGGTCCAGGGCAGGACAGACAAAACCGAACGGATTCTAGTAACACTGCAATATTTATATCTTACGCAGTCTTCCTATATTGGTGTTGCAAAACTAGGTACAGGTATATGAAAAATGATGTGTGTGTTTAATATGAGCAGTGCGAAAGAAATTTTGTGGAGTTTCCTTGTAGTTAAGCCAAGAATCGAAAAATCTTTAATAAACAATTTGACATTTGATATAGCCTGTCTTAAGTTGCCTTGCATGAAGATAATCTTAATAAACATAGGAAAAAAGTGCCAAACAAAGAGTTTGGATATATTAAGATGGGCCTTTTTTATGTTCAAAAAGTGTTTCCCTCGCAAGCTGAACAAGTGCGCAAATCAATTCATACGCGTCCCCCACTGCCCTTGTAACCCCTGGCGACCTCCGGCTTCGGGTTTCCTGGCGGTTTGGTCCCAGGTGGGGACCTCGCGGTGGGGGGAGTCGTCGCACTTCATTGCCTTGCGACTCATGGCTCGCGGCCTCGCGATCACCGAGCCCCGAGTGCTTGTTGCTGCCGCCTCTGGCTGCGCGACGCTAGCTGAGCGGCGAGAAATGCGAGCAGGGCGCTGCGTCTTACCAACAAAGGCAGGCAAAAAAAATAAATAAAAAAAAACCAACACCAAAAAAACAAACAAACCCCATATCGAACTAATTTATTAAGTACAACGGCGAGCACATAGGATAACATGGGGCTGGTTTTCTCTCCCTGCATAAACGATACGCTGCCAGACAGAACGTGCATGTCTTTACATCTCGTCAAGAACATGAAAACGCTTTGGATGATTAATTTATTACTTTATAGTGTACTGTGGCTATGTCTAGCATTAGATACAGCAATACAATTAATACTACAGCAGTCACGTCAGATGTATGTTATCGAATATATATATATATATATATATATATATATATATATATATATATATATATATGTGTGTGTGTGTGTGTGTGTGTGTGTGTGTGTGTGTGTGTGTGTGTGTGTGTGTGTGTGTGTATATATATATGAGATACAGTATTGCATTATCTACTTATATCACAGATAGCTGTAGGTGTCTTGGACAAATGTGTGTTCATCATGAAATATTTATTGTTTGGTGTGATTATGCATGTGTGGATATCCTCTGCTATTGAGCACCCAGAACTCTTTTCTTTCATTGTAAGTCCCCTAGGGTAATTACACTACTTGCATTGTGGTACTTTTGAATATCATATGTTAAACCTTTCGGATTAGTGCAGGTCAGATGTTTAAGTTCCTCAGTGACTGTGGCTGCTCCAGCACCCCTGTGATGTTCCCAAGTGTCAAACTATTGTTGGGTATAATTGCATTGGAAGGCTATTGAAGGGATAGTTTGTAGCTTTTGTAAAGCATTATCATCAGTAGTTTAGACGCTATTCTCCTCACATCTCCCCCCGTGTCCTTCAACGGCTTCATTTAGATGACGGTGAGGATGCGGGGGAGAACTCAGATCGGGACAGCCTGGGAAAAAAGAAGCGAGGTCCCAAGAAAAAAAAGGAGACAAAGAAAAAAGACAAAGATGGCAAGACCGTCAAGCCGCGCAAGCGCAAGAAGATAGTATGTTGTTTCAGCAGGCAGACCGTCTTCCTTCTCTGCATTCATTTTGACATAGTGTAAATGCGATATGATTTGTCAGGTCTAATCTAGCACTCCTGTCTCTCAGGACAGTGATATAGAGAGGGACTCAGAGCAGGACTATGGAGTCAATTCGGACAGTGCTGCTAGCGATTATGGAGGGGAGAAAAAGAAGAAAAAGAAACACAAAGACAAGAAAGAAAAGAAGAGCAAGAAAAAGAAGAAAGACGATGAAGACAGCATGCACGAGGAGACCACTAAAGTAAGAGAGCTGTTTGTTCTTTTGACAGCTGTATTAATTTTCTGGTTAAAGTGGAGGCACTCAGAGAATTTCCCTTTCAACCATATACTTCAAATTCGGCTAATGTAAATATTAAACAACTATATTTCAGATTTCATCTAAAATATCGGTATTTTGTCGAGGTTTGATTAATTGGCCTTTGTAGAAGTTTGATTCTAAATTGTGATAGAGGCACCTGCAGTGTTGGTGCGTGATGACAGACTCGTCTTAAATAGTAAGCTTATTATTTCAACCACATACATGCAGAACAACACTGCACGCTTTCATGGTTTGGGTACATCTCTCCCTCAGCCTGTAGAACAGAAGACATCCGCTCAGCTGGCAAAAGACTGGGGACTGGAGGATGTGGATCATACCTTCACCGAGGAGGACTATCGCACGCTAACCAACTACAAGGCCTTCAGCCAGTTTATGAGGTACTGAGTCAAAGCTAGTGACGGAAGTAGGAGCAGAGTGTCAGATTTAGTAGGCAAATGCATCATAAATGCATTACGATCTAAATTGCAAAGACTTAGATGAGGGAGATTGCCTGTCTTTTGATCTGGTTTGCTTTGCAGGCCTATGATAGCTAAGAAGAATCCTAAGATCCCCATGTCCAAGATGATGACCATCCTGGGTGCGAAATGGAGAGAGTTTAGCTCCAACAACCCCTTCAAAGGTTCAGCCGCTGCCGTTGCTGCGGCTGCGGCTGCCGCCGCGGCAGCTGTTGCCGAGCAGGTCTCTGCGGCGACTGCCTCCCCTGAACCGCCCCCTCAGCCACCCCCTCTTCGCAAGGCCAAGACCAAAGAAGGGAAAGGTGAGTGGGGAGGAACACAGTGCAGCCCACATGCCTTTTTAACAACAGTGTGTAAATCACAGTGACCTGTGCCAATCATTGCATTTGTTCTTTATATGTCTTCTTTCCTTTCCAGAGTAATTTTGTAGTGTATGCTGATGTTGTAATTTATATTGATGCTTTTGTGACCAATAAGTGCATCTTTATTCTTCTCAGTTATTACATTACATTGCGAGTGTTGTATAATGGTTATTTTGTATGCAAGTTTTCCCCGAGTGAGCTCTCCTCTCTGTCTGTGTCTGATAGGCCCGGGCTATAAGAAGCGTAGTAAGAGTCCTCGTGTCTCTGACAAGAAGAAGCCCAAGCCTAAAAAGATGGCTCCCCTCCGAATCAAACTGGGGACCCTTGGGGGCAAGCGGAAGAAGAGTAGCTCGGTGAGGAGTGAGGCTGGGTGTGTGTGGAGGATGGGCAGTGCTACCTGGAGCTTATGAGTAGATGTCTTTTCTAGCGTCTGTGTATGAGCGAGGCTATAGAACAAGAGTGCCCAGGAGGGCCAGCGAGCAGCACAGTTTAGTGACTTACACATTCAAGTGTGTTGGATTCCAGCTCACCAGGCCTGGAAGTGGGTGATGTAGAAGATTTGTACCTGGTGTCATTATGATAAAGCCTTTGTGTGGCGAGTGTTGTGTGTGTGTGTGTGTGTATGTGTATGTGGAGATTATTTGAGTTGTAACAAACAAGACAGTACCTGATAATGGATCTAAGTGGGAAAACTGCGCTTGTGTCTGCTGTTCATTTGAGTGTTATTCTGAGTGTTAGTTGTGGGTGTGCTTGTCTACTTGGCGCAGAGTGAAGATGTGGATGATGACGACTCCGAGCAGGAGAACTCCAGTGTGCACAGCTCCTCGGTGCGCTCGGACAGCTCCGGTCGGGTCAAGAAGAACAAGAGAGGTCGTCCAGCCAAGAAAAAGAAAAAAAGTAAGTGGCATTTTCTTTTTGTTCCTCACCCCCATTTTTAATTTTGCTGAATTGCTCAGTCTCACTTTTGTGTGCTTGGTGGTCCTGAGAAATCATCTTTATAGGACAGAAAAACTTCTCATACGTTAACTGGTATCAGGTCCGTATGTTAGTTGGAAATGCTTTTGAGTTGGAATGCTTTTGAGATTTGCTGCCCCCCCCCCCCCCCCAACTAACCTCTCTCAGTGCTGGGAGACGAGGATGGGGATGGCTATGAGACCGATCATCAGGACTACTGTGAGGTGTGTCAGCAGGGTGGGGAGATCATCCTGTGTGACACATGTCCCAGAGCGTACCACCTAGTGTGCCTGGAGCCCGAGCTGGAGAGGGCTCCAGAGGGCAAGTGGAGCTGCCCTCACTGCGTAAGTCACCGTCTTTATGTTTAAGGGAAGCTCAAAGGTGAATCATGGCTAATCTGTGTCTGTTATGAGATGGTATTAATATTACATTTTAAATTAATATCAAAATGTAATTTTTCCGCAGCAGTCAGATTAAAAGGGCAAATTGCTTGTCGTGATAATGAATAAAAGTTGCCAAAGATATTTTTTTTTGCACACTGCAACTTATTTTTAAGACTATAGTCATGCACTTAAAATCCATTGCTCACTTATGAAACATTTTATGAATGTCAGTTTATGAACCTGCTCTTAAGGTCTTAACCCATAGTTGTGTCTTGGGTTTAATTTAAGGTAGAAAGTCGCACCACATTTCTGTGTTTGTGTGATCTGCCAGGAGAAAGAAGGTATCCAGTGGGAGGCTAAGGAGGAGGACTTTGAAGAGTTTGAGGAGGAGTGTGATGATGGAGCGGTGGCGGACACAGGACCGGGGGGAGGAGAGGAAGAGGAGGATGACCACATGGAGTTCTGCCGTGTGTGTAAAGACGGGGGAGAGCTGCTGTGCTGTGACTCCTGCCCTTCCTCTTATCACATTCACTGCCTCAACCCCCCTCTGCCTGAAATCCCCAATGGAGAATGGCTCTGTCCCAGATGCACAGTGAGTACAGGGCAGGCTCTACTGACCTGAACTGAAGTGAACTGAACTGAGATGAGGTGATGCTGTACCAACAAACAGGACCATATCAGCATGAACTGAACTGAATCAGTTATGTGTCTGAAATTGTTTTTTAAATAATGCATTATGACATGCTGGAGATGATCCGGTGCATCTGTCATTTGTCAATTTTACTGTCTGTCTCTCAGTGTCCGCCCATCAAAGGGCGAGTGCAGAAGATCCTCCACTGGCGATGGGGAGAGCCTCCGCCCCCAGTGCCTGTTCCTCCGCCCCCAGACGCTCCCCCAGATGCTCCACCCCCACCCCCCATGAAAGGCCGCCCTGAGAGAGAGTTCTTCGTGAAGCTGGCAGGACAGTCTTACTGGCACTGTACATGGATCACTGAGCTTCAGGTGTGTGTGTGTATGTGTTAAAGAAATAAAAAGTAAGAGGGATAGAGGAAAAACATTCCATTTTTGTCACATTTTTATTGCACAAGTGACATGAACTGGAGAACTGGAATGAGGGAAGAATATACAGCGGGGAATGTGACAAATGGGTGGATATGCTTCAGGACTAAAAAAACAACATCAGCATCCTTCCCTTTCTCTCATCCTCCCTCCATCCTCAGCTGGAGATCTTCCACTCGGTGATGTTCCGTAACTACCAGCGGAAGACTGATATGGACGAGCCGCCTAGTCTGGACTATGGCTCAGGAGGAGAGGAGGATTCCGGGAAGAGTGAGAAACGACGAGCCAAAGACCCTCAGTATGCCATCTTAGAAGAGAAGTATTACCGGTACGGCATCAAGCCCGAGTGGATGATGGTGCACAGGATAATTAACCATAGGTAAGTGTAGGTGTGACAGGCGTGACACACATGCAAAGGATTTTGGCAATAATCGATCGTGTCTTCTGCAAACACTGAGCCTTGTGTGTGTGTGTGTGTGTGTGTGTGTGTGTGTGTGTGTGTCTGTGTGTGTGTGTGTGTGTGTGTGTGTGTGTGTCTGTGTGTGTGTGTGTGTGTCTGTGTGTGTCTGTGTGTCTGTGTGTGTGTGTGTGTGTGTGTGTGTGTGTCTGTGTGTGTGTGTGTGTGTCTGTGTGTGTGTGTGTGTGTGTGTGTGTGTGTGTGTGTGTGTCTGTGTGTGTGTGTGTGTGTCTGTGTGTCTGTGTGTGTGTGTGTGTGTCTGTGTGTGTGTGTGTGTGTGTGTGTGTGTGTGTGTGTGTGTGTGTCTGTGTGTGTGTGTGTGTGTGTGTGTCTGTGTGTGTGTGTGTGTGTGTGTGTGTGTGTGTGTGTGTGTGTGTGTGTGTGTGTGTGTGTGTGTGTGAATGCAGTATGGATAAGAAGGGGAACTACCACTACTTGGTGAAGTGGAGAGACTTAACTTATGATCAGTGTACATGGGAGAGGGATGACTTGGACATCCCAGAGTTTGGCATCCATAAGGCAGCTTACTGGAGGCACAGGTACTGCTGAACGAGTGAAGATGACAATTCATTCCATTTGAGCTCCATTTCAGCCACTGAGCCATTCTAAGTATTGATCTATATATATTTATGCATTCTCATATTTAGTACAGTGTAACCACTGTATAATTGAATTTCTCATGGATAACATTTCTTTTCAGCTGTGCGTTTTAGAAAAGTCTTAAATTCTGAAACACTGGGTAAATCTTTGCTGTGTCTTGAAGGGAGGAGGTGATGAAAGAGGACCCAGACAAGCCGAGGAGCATGCGGAGAAGAGAGGAGAGTGATGAAGCTCCTGGTACTCCTGTTAACGATGTGAGTATGAAGCCCAGTACAGCATGCTGTTACCACTCCTCATCTCTTAGTCCGGTGGAGAGGTACCAGGAGCTTTCCTGGTAAACGTTGTGCTGAATCATTTTCTTCAACGATTCTCCCTCGTTTCCTCGGCCCTGCCCACAGCCCACGATAAAGTACGAGGAGCAGCCCGACTTTGTGACGGTAACGGGGGGCACGCTGCACCTCTACCAGCTGGAGGGCCTGAACTGGCTGCGCTTCTCCTGGGCTCAGGGCACCGACACCATCCTGGCAGATGAGATGGGCCTGGGCAAGACCATCCAGACCATCGTCTTCCTCTACTCGCTGTTCAAAGAGGTGTGTGTGTGCGTGGGCTCTCTGGACACATTTGGTCCAGATAATGGTCATTTTGGAAATGGCGTGGATTAAAGGGACTTTTTCTTTAACCTTATTGTCTAGGATATGTCTTTCACTCCTCAGTCATTCTCAGCCTATTGGTGCGTGTGCCCCCTTTCTTCCTCTGTGCCCCCAGGGCCACACCAAGGGGCCGTTCCTGGTGAGCGCCCCCCTTTCCACCATCATCAACTGGGAGAGGGAGTTTGAGATGTGGGCTCCAGACTTTTACGTGGTCACCTACACAGGAGACAAAGACAGCCGAGCCATTATCCGCGAGAATGAGTTCTCCTTCGATGACACGGCCGTGAA
>NC_137509.1:10747500-10750000 GCF_041902795.1 Electrophorus electricus
GGTTTACTGTGTCCCACTGGTTTTTACTGTGAGGGTTTACTGTATCTTACTGGTTTTAACAGTGAGGGTTTACTGTGTCCCACTGGTTTTTACTGTGAGGGTTTACTGTATCTTACTGGTTTTAACAGTGAGGGTTTACTGTGTCCCACTGGTTTTTACAGTGAAGGTTTACTGTATCTTACTGGTTTTAACAGTGAGGGTTTACTGTGTCCCACTGGTTTTTACAGTGAGGGTTTACTGTAGATCACTGTAGAATACACATCTTGCCATGCACAGTTTACTTTGACCACTCCTCTTAAATAACAGATTGAATTCACCTGCTTTCATTATAGCATGAGACACAATAAACAGTGCAGTGCAGTGGTCCACCAGCATATAGCAGGAGAAGCACTCCTGTAGTAACGCGATTAAATATTTTAAAAAATGGATCTACTTTGAAACTTGACATGAACATGTTGACATCTTCATCTTGTGTGTTATGTGCCATGCTAGTTCTGGCTGCAACCATTAATTTTTTTCCCTTTGTTTTTAAGTATGACTTAAACTCTGGCTTGTGAAAATCAAAGTTGTCTGATGCATTGTAAATAATGCTGCCTCATGTTATTTAGTGTCCTGAATGACTGGATCACATATCTCTGTGTGTGTGTGTGTGTGTGTGTGTGTGTGTGTGTGTGTGTGTGTGTGTGTGTGTGGGGGGGGGGGGGGTGTCCAGCCGGGGACAATAAGGATGAGGACAGCAGTGTGATCCACTATGACAACGCCGCCATTGAGCGCCTGCTGGACCGCAGCCAGGACGCCACAGACGACACAGACATGCAGAACATGAATGAGTACCTGAGCTCCTTTAAAGTAGCCCAGTACACAGTTCGCGAGGACGACAAGGTGAGAGACACGCACAGAGAGAGAAGAAGGGAAGGAAGGGACGGAGGGATGCTGAGAGGAGGAAGAGGAGTTGAAGTAATAAAGGAGAATGAAAAAATGCTAGGTGATAGATAACATGCTTCTGCTTCTTACCCCAGCACTGGTTTCACTCGTCCTTCAGCCTCATCTGTGTGTGTGTATGTGGTGTGTGTGTGTGTGGTGTGCGTGCGTATGTGTGTGTGGTGTGCGTGTGTGTGGGCGTGCGTGTGTGTGGTGTGCGTGCGTGTGTGTGTGTGTGGTGTGCGTGCGTGTGTGTGTGTGGCTCTACAGATTGAGGAGATTGAGAGGGAGATCATTAAGCAGGAGGAGAACGTGGACCCGGACTACTGGGAGAAGCTGCTGCGCCACCACTACGAGCAGCAGCAGGAGGACCTGGCCCGCAACCTGGGCAAGGGCAAGAGGGTCCGCAAGCAGGTCAACTACAACGATGCTGCCCAGGAGGACCAGGGTACACACACCACACACACACCACACACACTCCACACACACACCATACACACACACCACACACACTCCACACACCCTCCACACACCACACCACGCACACACACTCCACACACCACACACACACCACACACACCACGCACACACACTCCACACACCACATACACATCACACACACACCACACACACACCACACACACACACTCCACACACCACACACACACCACGCACACACACTCCACACACCACACACACCACACCACACACACACCACACACACCACACACTCCACGCACCACACCACGCACACACACCACACACACTCCACACACACACACTCCACGCACCACACCACGCACACACACTCCACACACCACACACACACACACCACACACACACACACACACACACACCACACACACTCCACACACACACCACACACACACACACACTCCACACACACACACACTCCACACACACACACACTCCACACACACCACACACACACACTACACACACCACGCACACACCACACACACCACGCACACACCCTCCACACACCACGCACACACGCACACACACTCCACACACCACACACACATCACACACACACCACACACACTACACACACCACACACACACACCACACACACACCACGCACACACACTCCACACACCACACACACACACCACACACACACACTCCACACACCACACACACACACCACACACACACACACTCCACACACCGCACACACACACCACGCACACACACTCCAGACACCACACACACACCACACACACACTCTTTTGTCCCTTTAAATGCTTGTTGGAAAGATACAGCAACACTTGGACACAAATGCTGGATTTAGATTTTCTCACTAAATTCTGACTCAAAGCTGTTGGGCATGTGTGACCTGCACTCACACCCAGCTGGGCTTGTAGCCCTCTCCCAGCCTGACACGACTCTCCGCTGTTTCAGAGTGGCACGCTGATATTTCTGACAACCAGTCTGAATACTCAGTGGGCTCAGAGGAGGAAGACGAGGACTTCGACGAGAGGCCTGAGGGTGAGGAAAACACCAATCCAGATACACACACTCACACACAGACAAAACACACACACACCCACACA
>NC_137509.1:10752500-10960000 GCF_041902795.1 Electrophorus electricus
TTTGTCAGCAGAGAAAAGTGGAACAGCCAAAAAAGGAAATTTAATTAAAGCACTGATTAACTGAGGGGTTAGTGTGTTAACAGTGTTTCCTGTGCTGGTGCATGCAGGTGCAGGAATTTGAGCACATTAACGGGAGGTGGAGTATACCCGAGCTGAAGCCGGAGGTCACTGCGGACTCCAAGAAATCTTCAAGAGCTTCCTCTCCTGCCATCAAAACAGCTACTCCCACACCCGAGCAAAGCTGCACCAATACACCCTGCACCTCCAAGCCAGGTGCCTGCACATGCACCCCCCCCCCCCACCCCCCACACACACACACAAATACATGCACAGTATTTTCACACAAACACACACATACACCAACATACAAACGCAAACAAACACACACACAAATACACAACACTGTCACGCCACACACTTATCCATTGTCACCCACATATACAAATACTCATACTTTGTATACTCATATACAAATAATTGTGGAAATAAAGACAGCGGGCATTGTTTGTCCACTAGAGGGAAGAGTGGGCCTTGTTTGAGAACATCAAACTCAAAAACACATGCTGCTAATTTGTGAGCTTGCCTTCTGCCACACATTTAAGACACAGAGGCTACAGTGGGTCTGGAATGTTCTTGCTGATGATGACTGGTTACATTTTAGGATACAATTTCTGTGCTCAGAAATTCTCTGACAGCTGAATGACTTTAATGATACAACTAACCCACATGCACGCACATACGAAGGACACATACAAGAAGGCCAAATATAGACCCATGGTGAAAAGCAAATGTGTGCATGCGTACACATGACCAGATTTGGACTGTCACTCTTGTAGCCACACCCTCTCCACCTGACAAAACAGAGAAGAGTGGGAAGGAGGGAGAGAAGGAAGAGGGAGAGAGCCGGGCTGACCAGAGGGAGAAGGGAAGAGAGCGAAAGGAAGGAGAGAGCTCAGAAAGTGCAGAACTGAGAGAGGTAAGTGTGTGCGTGTGTGTGTATGTGTCTCTCTCTTAGCTGTTACAGCAGGTAGAGCGTGGTGCAATAACACCAAGGTCATGGGTTTGAATCCCTATCACACATGTACTGTCATACTGATAAATATATATGTTGTTCTGGATAAGCGTTTGTCAAATGCTGTACAGTGTCTGTCGAATGCTATAAAAGAAAAAATACATTTAAAAAGTAAATGTGGGAGGTGAATGGGCTGTTATTTGTGTGTGCTTGGTTGAGTGAGTCAGTAAGCCGGGCAGTGATCAGGCAGGGCAGAGGCGAGCGTGCATGTGCGTATGTTTGGCAGTAAGACTCAGAAGGACATGCACTTATTTCATTCTGCAGTCTGTTGCACCTGTAAAGGGCAGTGAAAAAGACCCTCCACCCAGCGAACAGACTGAAGCACCTGAGGGGTGCACAGCGGTAGCTACGGGAGATTCGAAATCTAAAGCAACTCCCGAGCCCAGCCCACCCTCTCCAAAGGAAAAGTGTGAGAGAGAGAAGGGTGGAGAGGAGGAGAGCCCTAAGAAAGAGTCCATTGCTGAAAAAAGGAAAGAAGAATCCATGTCAGACCTCCCTGCAGTCAAAGACGAGAATCAAGGTAGACTCCGTTTTTCATCTGAAGAACAGCCCCCAACTCGTGGTGTAACTGACAAACCTAATTGGCTGTCAGGGCAGTCTGTCAAAGTGAGTCATTGCACCATTGAGCTCGTCTGCTGTTGCAGGGGCCGAGAAAGGGAACAAGAGTGAGAAAGTAGGAGCAGCTGAAAAAGCCGGGGAGGAGAAAGAAATGAGTGAGGACCCACCTGTTCCTACGGAGCCAGCAGAGAAGGAGAAGGTTGAAGGCCAAGTGTCGGATGTTAAGAATGGTGAGTGCTATACTTCTTACCATCTTTACCATCCCAATCATCTTATTAAGAATTAGTTCTGATTGCTTTCCTGGCCACAGAGGAAGTAAAGGGAGAAAAGGATGCTGGGAAAGAGGCCAAAGGTCAAAAGGAGGAGACAGCCAAGGGCAACGGCAAACCAACAGAACGCCCGCGGTTCATGTTCAACATCGCAGATGGAGGATTCACAGGTAAAATAATCCACCTGGGAGAATGAGATGATGTGTCTGCTGTTGGTTTATACTGTAGGGACAACTTGCTGGATTATGTTTATCTTTTATCACATCTCCTAAAATGGTCACTTTCTCCTGAAGCAGCTGAACCCTAACTAATGCAAATTGGATGGCCATTATGTTGTGCGCATTAGTAGAGCTTGTAAAGATGACAGACAAATGTTTAAATGACACGCACTTCTGATGTCACTCTAACCGTCCAAGCACACAGAATGTAAGAGTCCTCTGTCAGATTAATATTAATATTAATGGGAGATTGGTGCTTTGGAGAACCTGAGCCCAGTTTGAGGGCGCTTTGTACACATTTCCACAGCACTGGCAAAACGCTTGACCCACACCCTGCTTCAGTGTTAACCCAGCTCGGAGCCAGAGCTCTGCGTGCCCTGACAGGATTAGAGCGGGCAGGTTTGTGAGGAAAGCAAGCATAACACATTGGCGTTAATGCGTGGCTATGTGCCCTCCAAAGCCCGTGCCGCTTTTTAGACACGGTTCCTTGTACTGCGACTCGTCTCCGTTTCCTCTGGGTTGATAAGCTCAGCGCTGCGTGCACCTCTGCCTCTCCACAGAGCTGCACACTCTTTGGCAGAATGAGGAGCGAGCAGCCATCTCCTCCGGCAAGATGAACGAGATCTGGCACCGACGGCACGACTTCTGGCTGCTGGCGGGCATTGTGGTGTATCCTTGGAGACAGGTGGCTGTCACCATGGAAGGAGCATGTACCTGTGTGTGCGTGACTGCATGCACGCATGCATATGATCACAAATGCATGGGACTTTGACACTGTATATATTAACACATTTCTCTATATGACTAAGAATTGACATATGAAACGTATTCATGGGCATTGTGACCGAAGCATATTGTAGCATATTGTAACACATGGCTTCAGTCACTTTTATACCATATGGTTGGAGAACTGAGTTTTTGTTATCCAGTTGGAACCTTAACCGCCAACCTCTCACAGTCATGGCTACGCTCGATGGCAGGACATTCAAAACGACCCCCAGTTCGCAATCGTCAATGAACCATTCAAGTCACAGGCTAACAAGGGTAACTTTCTGGAGATGAAGAACAAGTTCCTGGCCAGGAGGTTTAAAGTAAGGCTCGTGTTTTTGTCTGCATTCAGAAGAACTGGTTTCACTTTTTTCATTTGCGATTTTCATTCAGCAATGTATTAAAACCGGAGGACCTCCTGTGGTTATGTTTGGGTAATTAGCAGCATAAAGGTACATGGCGATTATACCTGTCCATGTTGTTACTATTTAGACCACAATAAGCATCACAGTAGCCATCTGTTGGACAAACCCTAACACACCCACACACACACGCCCACACACACCCACACATACATTTTCCATACTATACTTCTGAGTGCCTTGTAGGAACCCAAGCCATACTGTAAAATTCCCCTGAACCTATATACCATACGCTAAAGCAGTGGCTGGTGAGGATAAGTCAGAGTGATTAAAGGGAGACTTTTATTTCCTCCTCATGTTAATGCGTGATGATGGCAGGCTTACACATCAAGCTGACATAAGCTCTTGTGCAACACAAAATCTCTTTCTCTTTTTCCGCTGTTTTGCTCCATCACATGTTTCATATCCTGTTCTCTACATCCTCATTCTTTGGTTCCTCACCCCCACCCACTCTCTCCCTCTCATTGTCTTATATAATTTGCAGTACTTTGGCCAGTGCTGGCCTTTGGCTGATTGCGTTAGAATGTCTTTTTGGTTAGATGCTCAGGTTTCCTTATACATCTCACTGGAGGGGATATTGTTCCAATACAGTTCTTCTCTGTCGGTTACATCCTGAGAGTGCACATTTGTTCTGTGGCTTCAGGCCTGCTGTCACTTTTTCTTCCAACCCTTTGTGCAAAGATTTCTTTCTTTTCTTGTTCATTTGCTTGCCCTGGAAATCTTTGCTTTTTATCTCATTCTTTATTTCTTCTTGTTTCTGTTTCTCAGTCACTTTCATTTTTTTTTCTTTCCATTCGCCATTACTTTTCGTTTCACTTGTTTTTCCTCCTCACCCTTCTCTAACACCCTACTTATGAATAGAACATGAATATAATTGTGTTTTACTCAACTAAGACTTTATCTTCATCTTTAGAGACTTTGCCTCTTTATTTTTCCTTCTCTCTCTCTCTCTCTCTCCCTCCCTCCCTCCCTTTCATTTTCTCAGCTGTTGGAGCAGGCATTGGTGATTGAGGAGCAGCTGCGTCGGGCAGCGTACCTCAACATGACCCAGGACCCCACTCACCCAGCCATGGCCCTGAACGCCCGCTTCGCTGAGGTCGAGTGCCTGGCTGAGTCTCACCAGCATCTCAGCAAAGAGTCGCTTGCAGGCAACAAACCTGCTAATGCAGTCCTGCACAAGGGTGAGGAGAGAACCCGCATGTTCTGCACATCGTAGCCACTAACCATATCCAGATTTTTGTGATTTGAAGACCAGAATCTGGACTGCCCAAAGGCACCTAGAGTGTGTGTGTGTGTGTGTGTGTGTGTGTGTGTGTGTGTGTGTGTGTGTGTGTGAAGGAGGGCACATTGTAAAACACCCACTTTGCTGAATGTATTCACACACTAAAAGCTGCTTTTGGAAAACCTCCATATTTCACAATATCTCTGATACGGCATATGGAAACACAACCACAAAAGGCAATTTCAGCTAAAAATACTCACTCTGTGAAGCAGAATTCTGTTTGCTATGTTAATCCACAAAGACAAACACACGTTTGGCAGTCATTTTATTTGGCTCATCAGTTTTATTGTTTTTGCTTGTTCCTGAAAACAAAAAGTGATTTCTAAATTCTTTGCAATTATCATCACATTGGATCATTTCAGCTGATTTCAGCTTGCATGTAAAAGTTACAATGTATACATCCACTGGAAGTATTTCACACCATTAGTTATACATTCTTTCATGATGATTTACATATCAGCATTCTAGCAATGTCTATGTACACAAGTTCACCTGTTGCATTCCCCCATGGGGCTGTGGTTTCCGGTTGAGAGTAGACTGCACGATTGACTGCCACTTCTGACTGGTTTGTTGACTGGATGTAAAAGCATTGTGCAATGCGTTAATTGTAAAGCATCATTTGGTACCTAGAAAGGTTATATATAAGTGAAACAACAACAACTACTACTACTACTACTACTACTACTACGTCTACTACTACTACTACTACTAATTATAATTAGAATAATAATATGTTGGCTTGAAATAATTACTGCATGTAAAAAAAACCAAACCTATCTATACTATGAATTAACCATCACAGTTGGAACGGGATTATTTGATAAATAAAAATTATTCTCAGTGATATTTGAAATATGTTTATATTTCCAATGTTTCCCATGAAGACAGGGAAATCTAAGCTTTGGCAAAAAGAAAAAACTCACCACGATGGACAAATGACTTATACAATCACAAAATATTCCTAAAGAATTTTAGGTTCAGCCTCGATCTGGTTTTCCTCTATCATTAGTGCTCTGCTTTTGGCCCTTTATTACTTTCCTTGATAGAGAATTATTTACTTAAGTATGATTTTTCATCCTTTACAGGCTAACAATGGTTAAGGTAAATGATGCACACATTTAGCAATTCCAAGTTATTTAAGTATGTATAGTCCATACACTCCATACACTGATCTGCTTATAAAAGGTCAGAATAGACAGCTAATTCCTGATTTTGACTTAACGTGTGCTATCTGTCCAACATTTCTCACATTTCAGGGATTCCATTTGAGTCACGGATTTGCGGAATTTCGCATGGCCCCCTTTCAGTACATTTTTGATTGGATGAATTGTGACATTTGCAATCTTATAACTGCAGTCCTCAACCAACTGGAGGAGCTTCTCAGCGACATGAAGGCAGACGTGACACGGCTCCCCGCCACCCTCTCCAGAGTCCCGCCCATCGCAGCGCGCCTGCAGATGTCTGAGAGGAGCATCCTCAGCAGACTGGCCAACAAGGGCAATGAGACACACACGCCACCGGTAAAATCCCAGCTGCAAACAAGCACACCCCCCATAGTACTCCCAAGGCAGAATGGGTGTCCCACTTTGCCATGTCTTCAACATTTCTCCTGTTACTACTCATATATGTTCTTCCTTCCCTGCAGCCTATTCCTCCAGGTCCTTACGCTACTCCACAGAACTATGGACCCCCATTCACACCAGCTCCCCCAGGGGGCATGACTCTGGCCGGGGCCAACTACAGCCAGATGCCTCCGGGCTCTTTCATATCAGGTGAGTGCTGCGTTCCCTTCATACAAAGGGCTTCTCCGAAAATCATGATGAAAGATACACTAATGGTTTCAGCTTTAGGCCTAGTTTAATTAGCCAGGGCTGGAGCTCAGTGAAGAATGTGAAGGCTACAGCCAAAACACTGACCTGCAGCTTTGGTTCTCCATAAAACTATGGGAATTCATTACTAAAGGAAAGTTACAGCCTGTTTTTAAGGGTACATCCTGTTTCTAAATTTCCTTAAGTGATGAAACCATTGATTAGTAAACTTGAATCATGAAAGCTTTGGGAAAGAGCTTTGCATGTCATGAATTTAATTTAATTTTATTATTTTTATTTTGGCTGATTATAAGAAGTTGTTAGAAACTGTGTGAAGTGCAAAGACATGCAAGTTGGTGCATGGAGGTGAGGCTCAGGTAAAAAAAAAACCTTCCCTTTCAAGATCCCTCGTGGAGTGTTGTGATGAATTTGTTAAGTGGTGTTTTACCGATGTACAGTAAGAAAATGTGGATTGGTTTGTGGAAAGTTGAAGGAAGATTTAACACATTTGAGGGAATCTAATTTAGTGCAGTATTTTCGCTGTGGTTTTGCTTTTGGAACTGTGGAGTGTTGTGTATGTCTGGCTTCCCATGGGTGAATTTGTTGGGTGAAATTTGTTGGATATACACAGAAACAAGTCAAATCTATTGGACTGCAAACAACAGTTAATCTTGTTTACTCCTTGGCATATTTCTTATTGCTTTCAGGCTTTAGTAATTGATGAAAATGGCACAAGCCTTTTACAACAAGGACACCACCACCACTCTTGTTGAATGCCCTACTTGATCATGATCTTCAGAGTGTGGGAGGGAGGGAGGGCGGGAGGGAGGGAAAGCATGAGTTGCAACCCGGGTCCATGGGGTGAGTCTCCTCAAGAAAAGAGCAGAAATGATATGTCAGTGGTTCATTTAATGGCAAAAATAAACTAAATGCATATACTTCACTATAATGAGATGATGTCTGTCACCCCAGACACTTTAATAATGTAAGGCTGTGTTTAGTAATTCTGCAAAACTGTCCCCAGAAAATCAGAATAAAGCAACAAGCTAACATACCAAGCTTAAATAGCAATAATATTTAAAATATTTTAAAACTGACAAAGGTCCAGTAACAGATTTATGTCATATTAAATTTGCTGATTTTATATACATATAAAACCATGATCGCTATGTGTTTTTATGAATATTCCCCACTGAGCAATACTCAGTAAACTCAGGATTTTTACATCACATGTCCCATCATGTCTGTATATACTTCCTATCCCAAATGTTACTTTTGTTTTCACATTCTGGGAATTCACAATTATGGAAAACCTCAGTCGGATGGTAGAGTCTATATGATGGGGAGCCCTCAAGACAGATTCACAGGCTTTTTTACATGGTTTTTGAAAGGAAAATATTTCCTTTTGAATTATGGACAATCAGAGATGCTTGCCTTTTTAGTTATAAAAAATGTATACTTCGAAACCAATCCAATCTGACATTAGTAGAATGGGAATATATATTTAGTTTTAAGTTTTGAGGTGTAGTGCTCATGTCCTGTATACCAACATTTTAGCAGTCTGGAAAGGTGTTATTGGAAAACAATGAAAAATATATTGTCAATCAGTGAAAATCATTAAGTTAAGAAATACTATTCTTTTCTCTTTATGACACCATAAGTAAGTTATAAGAATAACTTCATAAAATGTGAGTCCCATGCATTTGTTTATGTTTTAGATTTAGTTTAGTAGCAAATTTTGTATTTTAGATAAACTAGAATTATATTATTGCATTTGTTGCAAGCTTCACTTGTTTTTCAATATACGTTTTTAGTACCATTAACCATTTAAAAGGAGCTAAATGTGTAACATTTACGTGCAGAGTTGAGGCCTAAAATATTTCAAGCTGATTATCAGTACCTGTAAGGGAAATAGATTGGGGAATATTAAAACTGTCATTGGAATCCCTAGTTGTTAAACACACAACCAGTGAGGCCGGTGGTAGGTCTGGTTTGTGTATAGTTGCACATGTAGTGATTAATGTATTTGCACAGGTGCTAATTTTCTAACATCTGCTCCTTAAAATAGTATGCATTTGTTATGTCATCTCTTCATGAACATATTTTGTCCAAGACATTGTCATTTTGCATAAATGCATTTTAGGATTCTTTTCAGCCCTGAAAGACCATGGAAAGTCCTTGAAGTAGTTACATGTGCAAAAGTGGGAACCCTCTAACCAATAGTAGAATCTTCTGCTATTTGTCATGCATCGTGATTACATAAACCAAATATTTGAACTATGCATTATTCTGCAGAACGTAAATCTGGTTTGTTTTAACTAAAGCAGTTGCATTTTTATTTGAAAGGACTCTGAGGCACTTTCCAAAAAATTATGTGTGTCTTTTCCTTTGGTACAAAAATCGATTCCAGCTCTGCCAATAAATTGTGCTTATTTCTTTTAAAGTTATTTCAGAACCGCACAAACATGCATGGCTCCCACAAAACAAATGTGACAGTCTGTGCTCATATTTTTGTTTGTTTGATCAAAATCCCAGACTGGTCACCCTGCATACACTTGACTGCATTGCACCCTGTTGACAGAGCATTTCTTTACCCGTCCTTCAGCCAAGGCATCTGTGGGGGATATTGTAGCCCCATTTTTTTTTTTCTTCTTCTTTTTTTTTCCGGTGCGACTGGGCTTTTTCTGAAAATGTCATTATGCTGCTCTGCTGCCCTGGCTGTGCCAGGAATCGCTCAGCCCAGGGAGCATTTTTCCTCCTCTGGCCAGAGATATTTTTAAGAGAGCAGGGGAAAAAAAAAGGAAAAAGAACCGCAGGAGAAAATCATTCCTTAACAGTGTGGGCACAAAGGCAGATGGCGCTGGGGCCGCATGCACTGACCCCTGACTGGGCTAAAAACACAGCACACACCAGGCCCATTGGCCAGTCCGCTCTCCAGCCGAGACGACTGCGGCTTAAACTTAGCCAAGGACAGAGACTGAAAACAGCACGAAAAACTAAACAAACACCAAAAGACAAGAAGAGAGACAGTGGGGGGGGGGGGAAAGAGTGAGAAATGCAAAGTGCAAGAGTTGAAGAGAAAGAGACGAGAAGAGAGACGGAGAGAGTGAGATATGGAGTGGAATGGAAGGGAACAGAATGTGAGAGCTCCTTAACCTGCTTCTTGTTAGTGGATTTTCAGAGCCTGTTTCACCTCAGTCAGCGCTTCTTAAGGTTGTTGAAGACATAACAGAACAAATAGCTTTTTTTCTTTCCTAAGTCACAGAGACGAAAGTTCGGATCTTTTTAGGAGTCAAATAATTTTAAACGTTTGTCTTTTTAATTAAATGGATGCTGTCTTTCTTTTTCGAAGTGTCAACATTTATGCTAAAAAAACCCCAAAACAACCCAAAACACCCGTTTTCATTTTTGAAACTGAATAAAGCACTCAAATCTCTTTGCACATTTCTTTGTCTCAAACTACGGACATCATCCGCCTGGGAATGCTGTGTTCATGGACTGATATGAAAAATGGGAAGTAAAGTTTTGTGGACATGAGGATCCCATGGCTCTCGTACTTTTCAGTCTTTTTGTTTTGTTTTGTTTTGTTTTGTTTTTTCCTGAATGGCCTCAAGCCCTCCTCTTTCCTTGAGTCTGCTGGTGTGTCTGTGAATATTTTGAGGACTGATACTGTTCCACTCGCGCTGGTCTTACTGCTGCTGCTGCTAGCCCACTCGCTGCCCCGCTCGTGTCTACAGTCTGCCACCTTTCTGCCCCCACAGAAGCCTCGCCCTGTCTGAAGACCAAGGAGCACGACGTACTGCAGCGCCAGCGTGTGGTGGACCTGTGGAAGGATGGCAAGTCGGAAGGGTCAATCGGTCAGGAGCTGCGCATGCCAAAATCCACCGTGCACAGCATCATTGTCAAATACCGCCTCAGCAACACGGTGGAGAACCTCCCTCGCAACGGACGGCCCAAAAAGCCCTGACTGATGGGAGCTGTGGACAGAACTGGAGGGGGTTGTGGGAGAGAATGAGTGGTAATCAGTACAGAGAAACTAAAAAGAGGAGAAATTAGACAGATAAAACCGAGGGCAGAGAGAGAAATATCCAGAGGCGCACAAAGTCCGCTCGCGGCGAAAACTAGAAAACTGAGAAATGGAGAAGAAGAGAGTGAGATGTGGGAGAGAGGGGTACAAAAGAGGGGCCGTCAGAAAGCAGCTCAGCGGACAGAAAGGACGGGAGGGGAACGGGGAGCCGCTTAAAGTCCACAGGACCTCCCTGGCTGCCAGCCTGAGGGTGATAGAGTCATCAAAGCGGTCATTTGAACAGGCAGCAAGGTGGCGAGACAGACAGATGGAGCAAGTGAGATGAGTGAGCGAATCAAAGGAGCCGAGCGTGAGTGACAGAAAGAGAAACTCGCCCAACTGTTCCAGAGAAACGCGAGAGCTGTGTGGATGGTGCCAGAGACACAGACACCCCTCCCTCCCTCCCTCCCGCTCTTTAGCCCCCCCTGCTTCTTTCATCTCTCCCCCCCGAGAGAAGCCCCAGCGGATTCATCTTTCACTTGGCAAGGGAAATGAGTGAACATGTCTAAGTACCCAGGACCTTTACTCCCTAATTCCTGTGGAAATCTCTCTCTCTCTCTCTCTCTGTCTCACTCTCTCACTCATTGGACCACCCCCTCCCACACACACACACACACACTCCTCATTTACTCACACACAGTGGGAGGACTACAGCCCTTCATAGTGTCAAAACCAAGAAATTCCAAAGACGGACTGCAAGTTTGTTTCCTCAACATTTTCCCATCCCAATCAGAGGAATCCACACATTTGAGGTTGAGATGGACAGTCTTGGATTTTTTGTTCTTGTACATTTTTACCAAAGGCAAAGTTTTGGTTTTTCTTCTGCATCTTGTGGATGCAAACCAATCTGAATATTTAAGACTGTATGCTATCTAACTTGAGCTCACTGATCATGAGAATGACCAGAAAAAGAAGCTTGTCAGAAAGATATTTAAGGGGGTTTGCCAGCTGGAATTACTGACATGGGAAAAAGGGAACATAAATCACTTCTTTGTCTCCAGAATCTACCGTGTACCCTGCTCAATCTACCGTGTACCCTTGCCCAGATTCCACTGTTGGTAAACTTGATATTGGTTTTGTGCCCAGAGATTGGTCTGATGCCCTAGAATGTGCAATTGGTTTGGTGCTCTTAACTTTAACAGTTGCAGTCAGAGTTTCACTACAACAAGCAGACACTAGATCAGTTCAAAGGGGCAACACATAAATTCCTGTTTATAATCGGAGCCAGATAAACTTCCCCGTGGGAACGTTATACAGTGTGGAACTGTTGTGAGAGAGCTCATGGTGCTCCCACAGGTGCACAAACACACAATATGCGTGCCTGTGGCCACATGCAAGCCCATGTGTGTGTGCACACCATGTGCTTGCTTGCATGCATTAATAGGTACATACTGTACACCTTGGTACTAAGGTATGCATAAGAAGAATAAATGGAGGTTTTTGGCTGTTTATTTGTGCACATAGGTGTGTGTGGGTGTGTTTGGGAGTACACTGTGAAATGAAGATTAGCCACAGTTGCCCTCAGTGTGGGGTTATTCTAATTGCCTCTAGGTGAGTGATTAATTGAGTAAGCATAGTGGTTGTTTAAACAGGCTGGGGTCATGGAGGCAGTCTGCCAACTGAGTGTTTTTCTGAGTTACTGAACGAAGAGGGGAAAGTGGTTACGCAGGAGAAAACTTGTGTAGTGAGGCAGTGAATTAGAGTATTCCGTGGGGGGGGGGGGGGCGGTCCTTTAGATGTGAATGCGAAATATGACCTATTTTCTTTGGTTCTTAAGTGCAACATGACTTTTATGGTCACAAAAAGTCACAGGATGGATTGCTAGTGCAGGTCTTCCCTGTAAAGTGCCCTGGTTGGATCCGGCCTCCTCCTTATCAGAAAAGATGGCTTCGTTTATTTTTGTTCAGTTCATTCTTCATGTTTATAAAAATAATCTGAATCAGTCTGAAATTTAGCTATAGACTTTCCCTTTCTTGTGTCTCTTAGCTAAGTAAATATTAGCTTTTGATTATTTAATATGCTTCATTTGTGTCACTCTCTAGTTATAGTCTTTTAATACAGTGTAAAAACTATGCTGTTATTATATTTAGCTAATATTATTATTATATATCTAATTATAAAGCTAATCAGTTAAACAGATCTTGCTGTCTCTTATTGTTAAGCCTCTTTTGCCTTGTGTTGATGAGACTATAAAAACGCATGAACTAGAAATTAGCTTTGAAAGACTGTCTACTATATTGAAATGACATCATATGTAGACAGTCTTAATGAAAAATCCTTGTTGAGCGCATCTTTGGGTCTGATTTGCTCAAGCATTTAACAGCATGATTATACAGAGTAAAAGAGTCAAATTTTTTATTTTCCACATAGTCCAATCTTTGATCATCTATCTGAAATTGTTAAAACATTAATATGCATGAAAGCCTTTAACAAATCTGCTTTTGTCAACATTAACAACAATAAGCATCTGTTCATTCAATAAGGATCTGTTCATTCAATAGGGATCTCTTCATTCAATAGGGATCTGTTCTTTCAGTTCTGGGCCATGTGTAGTTAGATGAATTTGTATATGAAGGGATTTTTTGTGGGTCATTCTTGCAAACCAAAGGTTTTAACTGCTATGACTCCCTTTTAACCAATGTTAATAGAATAGAATAGAATAGAATAGAATAGAAGAGTACCAAGACATGAAAAAGAAATTTGATCTTTTTCACACAAGTATCAGTCATAACCACTTAATGTTCACCGTAGGTTCTTGTCCAAGTATGAACTTTTCTATATTTCTTTTCTTTAACTATAATACCAGTTAGCATGTGCTGACAGGCTACAGCAGAACAGGATTCAGACATTGGAATTAGGTGCCACAATGACGTTAGACACGCTTTGTGTTTATCCTGAAGAAACCTTTTGTGCATGTGTGCGTGCGTGTGTGTGTGTGCATGTGTGTGTGCGTGTGCGTCCGTGTGTACGTGTGTGTGTAGGGGCGAACATATTCTGTATAAGCAATCCACTGATAGTACCATAGTACCTATATAAAACTCTAATTTTTATATTGTTTTGATGATCTGTGATATTCTGAATGACACTTCATATTAAAATATGATCAACAATATACTGTGTTATTCTTAACCTGATGAATGTACACATAGTTTGGGATGTGGAGAGATCAAATCCGCATTTAAGCAAAAGGACAGACGCAAGAGGAAAGGATTGGTCAAAAGAATAAAGGAATAAAGTGATGGCTAAAGGAAAGATGCGAGGAGGAATAGAGAAACTGAGGAAAAGGCGAAAAAAGAGTGAAGTAGGGGAAAAGGAAAGCTGAATGAGCGAGGACAGGAAGAGGCAGAGCACTGAGGGAAAAGGTGAATAAATATGGCTGAAAAGAAAACGTTTTTAATCTGAATTCAGATCTTGGAGGAAAGCGCATGGGTGGGATATACACAAGCACGTTGGAGTCGTACAACTTAAACCGTTCTTAATGGTAAATGTTACTCCGTCTGTGTGTGTGTCTGTGTGTATCTTTCAGTGCTGAACGGACCTCCCATGTCAGTTAAGAAAGAGAGGGAGGCGGAGCTCATGATGGGAAGGAGAGAACAACGAACCGGAGAAGTGATCTGCATCGACGACTGAGGCCAGCCGTGCTCCCCAGAACTACATGCATGCACGCACACACACACACACGCACGCACACACACACACGGTTCACCTACAGCAATGGGAATGTGCAGTGTTTAACACAGGGAGATAATTGGCAAAATATTATGATTAATTAGAATAAAAACTTCCCCTGAATGCACATCACTTCATATAATGACTCCATGTAGGCATATAATGACTCCATGACTGGCTGGTTACTATAACGACAGCTCTTTGACGACGCCCAGTGTCACAGTTTAAGTAAACAAAACAAGACACTTTTCCCTCACACGCATAACCACTCTCCAATACACTTCTTGTTCTAAACACACTTTCTCACTGTCTGCCAACATCAGGATCTGCCTCAGACCAACCACTACTCTGGAGTACTCTAAGCAATGCACGCACATGCTCTTCACACAACAGCCACACATGCATGAACACACACACACACACACACACACGACCACAGAGCCTCACTAGTGCCCTGTCAGCCACCTACTCAGAGATGCAGCTGCATGTGTGTGTTTGCCAGCCTCCACCCCCCCCCCCCACCCCCCATTTCAGCAGCATGCTCGTAACACCCAGTGCTTCAGTAGAAGGGAATCTCCATGCATCGAGCCATGCCCACCATTCCATAGTGCAGGTTCAGCAAAACATTCTCTGGGCTTTCATCACACTTTGGTTTTGCATTGAAAACACGAGAAAAAACAACAACAAAAAAAAAAACTAATTTAAATGGCAGAACCTTTCCGTTTGCAGTGCTAGTAACCATGGACCGTGCTTTGTTAACTAGCTTAATGGAGCATGCGGCCAGAGAATAGCACTGTTCAGTACAGTTATGGTTATGATGGAGAAGACTGCTGATTGATAAAAAGAAAAATGAATTGTATAAAACACAGTTTTAGGTTTTCGTAATATCCCACATAATAATTCGGTTTCGGTTCGGCAGCCTGATGAGATTAACAAAGGAGGCAATTTAAAACCAAGGTCAGTGAATTAAGTATCGATTGTGCTATCTTCGTTGGCTAGAAAGGTGTTTTTTAACATTTAGCTTCATCTTGGGAAAACAGACAGTAATAGCTATTTATATTATTGGCACATAAAATTGTGACATTCAGTTTATGGGTTCAGCGGTTCAACCCAAAAAAAGGTCACAATGGTTCAAACCTCAAAAGGTCGTTTAGTGAAAGATCTGAAACTTTATTTTTTATCTCTGCCAAGATGGTTACTATATCAAGTTCAGCAGTGCTTTACTTGCAGCAGTTTCTCCCCTCCCTCCGCAACCTTGCCTGCCTTATCTCCCATCACTGTACTCTCCTCTTTGAGACATAGATCAGCCACTTCCTTCTGAGTCAGCACTCCTTTTCTTTGTTTTTCATATTTCTACTTCTCCTTTTTACAAAGTCTCTGAATTGTTTGCGTATTTAAACTCAGTTCATTGTGTTTTCTGTGTTTTTAATCCTCGTTATAGCAACTATAATTATTGTTGACGTTGCTGTTGATGTCGTCCTTGATGTTGCGATTGCAAAGCTTCTACCAAATGAAAAATAAGGAAAAAAAAGAAAAGATAATTCTTTGTATGTTTGGTTTATGATGTTTCTCTATGTAAGGCATATTGTAACAATAGCCAACGAAGAGGTTGAACGAACTTCGGAACAATTAACATCCTTCTAGCTTGCGATCTACAGTACATTTGGGGCTTGCAAATAAATAACATATACACAGTGGATCAGTCATGTAACCCTGAAATGCATTGACAATATAAAAAATCCATCTATTATATCTAAAATCAGAAAGAAAAATTCCTTTGTCATCTCTGGCAAGTTTCAGAGGTGACACCTTTGGCTCCTGAAATGCACAGTATTATTACATAAGCGCCTTAATTAACGGTTAAACAACTGTAAAGAGTCGAACAGAGTATGTAAACTCTGTGCCTGCTTGCTCTTATACTGTTCTTAGCTAGGCCTCAACTCAAACAGATAATGAGTTGAAAAGTTAATTTATTTGCCTCACTCCCTGGCATACCTCCCGTGTGAAGACTGAGAAAAATGATACATTTCCGTGCTTGACAGTCATTGGGAGAGTTAGTGTTGAATCAAGCACTTTTTATTCAGTCTATATTTCTATTTTCCCTTTTTTTTTTTTAATGGTTTTGTTTTTTCATTTATTGTTAAGTGTCACTGTGTAAGTTGTGGTTCCAAACCAGTTCCAAATCAGTGGCTATGTTGTGATTTGACTCCAGGTGGATGAACGGAATATGTTAATAATACATCTTTCTTTTCATTTTGTTTGTAATAAAGATTCAAATGAAAACATTATGTGAAATTGTGTAACACTTAGTTGCTTTAGCAGTCCAGAGGTTTAGCATAATAATGCAACACTATTATGTAAGACAGAATGTGCTTCACTGTCTGTCTCGTTCTGTCATCACTATTCCCAGCCTTTTGAGATTAGAAGTGAGAACCGATGAATCATATTCAGTAATGACAGTGGTGCTGCATAGGTCAAACATGGTATGGCTGTTAGTTACCAATACGCAACATATCTTAAAATGTCATTAAGTAGAAATATTTTGGGGACATTTTAACTGGAACTGTTCTTCACAACCTTATTTGCTGGATATTTAGTGAGGAAAATATCAAGTTATTATCTAAAGTTGTGGCAGTTACGTATATAACCTTTATCTCTCAATCAGTTTTAATCAATCAGTTTTTAAGACTGGTTTTAAAACCGTTTACAATATAATGGTGAACCAAACATTATTAGGTCAAATAAATAAAAAAAAAAACACACTATTAGATATATTGCTTCACTGGCAAACTGAAGAGCCATGAAATTGAAACTGCTTTTGCAGTCACCCTGAATACACATTTACACTCACACACACAGCCATTCCACACTTCACCTCAACCTCAACGACGAGTTTATCTTGGATCCATTTCTAAAAAGCCGAAACTCCCGCAGCAAGCCAAATGTGGAAGAAGCAACCCTAAAAGGTAAAGGGGGAAAAAAAACGAAAAATGTTGAGAGAGTGAGAGAGTAGAAAAAGAGGGAAGGACTGGAAAGGGGGACAAATAAGCACGTTTTTCCTTAAAGGTTTTCGGCTATTTGGTGGAGATAATGATACAGGAAGTGAGAGCTGGAGGCATGGGGAAATGGAGATGGGTTACAGGGGAAACAAGGGGTGCTGAGGGGAGCAGGATATACAGAAGGGAAACAGGCATGATTAGGAAATCCAATTGGAACAAAGTGCATTTACAATGGTAAGTTTTCCATTTCAGATTTAATTAACAGCAATGGCAATATTTATGGAAGCCTTAAGGCCAGGAGATGTTGACATACTTTGGTCACAATGAAACACTAGCTGTTTCATGCATCACTTGTTAGTGAGATTACATGTAATAAAAATGGTATAAAAATCTGCAACTTTACCCTTAAAAACATTTATGAAAATTGTGCATTGTATAAAAAAACAAAGGTATATTGTGACATCCTTAGAAGATTCCCCACTGCTTCAACCCAAACTATACTGTGTTTTCACAATGTGAAATCAAAGACTTACAGTACAGTATATCCCACCTTTACAGCAAAATACCAGACTTAAGATGGTCAGTGTCTGTGAAATACTCAGTATAACATGCCAAGTACTGTTTCATACATGATTATTTGATCAGAATAGTCCTCACTACAAATCCAAACGTTCTTTTTGCCAAGCTGAACTAATCCAAGGTCAGACATGTCTTTTTCAGGGCAACTGTTTGGTCCATCCAAGCATTCAGTGGTCAAAAATCCCACAAACTGTTTTTATGGTCATGCTGTGATCCTTCTGGTCAGTCCCATGTTCTTGGAGCATTGTCCATTTCATTTTACAATTAAATGCTATATAAAACAGTGGGTTTTTTTTTTTTTTTGCATTTACCAAAATTTATGCATCCAAACCAAAAAAAGGTCCAAAAAAAGGTCCACTGTAAAAACAGTCTTTAACATCCAGATCGATTCTTTATTTTGGGTACCAATGTATGTACAATCCTCATTTAAACCACTGACAGGTGCTTTTAGAAATATCCCTTTCTCAGTCCAGGCCTTCCCCCATGACTGAGTGGAAAAATAGCCGAGGCATGAAGTTTAAAGTTACAGATGCAGGTTCAACAAAAACAAAAAAAAACAGTAATGGTCCTTGGAGCCAGTAATGTGACTGCTGTAGAAAAAAAACCTATAGTAGTCTGACAGGCCATCTGGATTGTCTAGTTTACCTTAAAGAGACCAAAGTAGTGTTTGCCCGAGACCTGCAAACTGAAGTTCTTCCCAGTCACAGCCTTTAGCTCGGCCCCCTTGTCTAGCAGCAGCAGGCCAGAAACTTGGCAGGGCTTCAGGAAGTGGAACTGGTGCGAGCCAGCGGCTGGCGTCGTGCCATAGCCCTCCGTACACTGCAGTAAGGGGCCTTTTGGCACAGACACTTCCAGCTTCACGTACTGAGTCTTGTTCTCATTGAAGTGTACCTGAAGGGGGTGGGTGATGGGATGTAATTAAATGTGAACAGAGGCATGATGTAATCAAAAGGACAAAAATCCTTGTAGACAGTGATGCTCTCAAAAAAAGTAATGTAAACCTGGGAAGCTGAAGTCACTTAAAGCTTGAGTAGGTTCTCTTATGCATACATAAAAGAAAGAAATATCTAGTTTCATTCGACTTACTTGACAGTAAAGGAAGTAGACCCCCCTCCGCATGACTTTGAAAGTGCCTGTCTCTGAGTTATAATGTACAGCTTGGGTCATATTCAGGTGCTGTTCCGTCCAACCTTTAATGATTCCCTCATCCCCCACTGTAACACACCCACACACACATTATTACTGAAGTGTCCACCCGACCCAGTGCTACTGTAAGTGATCTTTTTTATGTCATAACTCACCTTTTTGGAGGGAATCTTTGGTTACTGTTAGAAACAAGAGGCAGACTTAAGTAATAAAGTACAAAGAACAAACTAGTATGATCTAATCTTATGTATAAAAAACATTACTTTATTAAACTTACTTTCAAAGTGAGAGGCCACCTTCTTTGTATTTCCAGATTTTCCTTTTCCCCCTCCCACTTGCACAAGGAAGGAAAAAGCAGAATAAAAATAATGATTTGGGAATTCATTCCACCAGAGATAAGGTGTTCATGCAGGTCCTCTGCAACTTATAGCAACTTATAACAGCTGTGCGGATGGAAGAATCACAGATTAATCAAGAATCATTTATCGACCAGCTGAGACGCTGATTGTCTGTCCAGATGGTCAAATTCTTCCTTTCCTCTGTCCTGTACCTTTCAGCCATTGTTTTCATCAAGCACACAGCCACGCACAGTATTTTCTATTTTCACCCTGCCAGATGGTTTCAGTCAAAAAAGATTGTGGGGACATGAAAAAAATGGAGAGAGAAACTGCTAGAAGAGGGGGCCTTTGGCTCTTTTGTGACCCTGAAGGAGCTGTAAAGATTCTGCCTGTGAAACGAGAGAGAGCAAGGGCCATGGCTACTATTCAACTAACTGCAATAAATTAAACAATCCACCTTGAAAAATGAGCGAAGAGAGATTTGTCTCGGCAGTCTCCAGAGGTTGTTTTTCTTTAGTGCTGGGGCTTATGAGAACTGCCAGAACTCCCAAAACTTTGTCAAAATGTGTCTCGAAAGATCCGATACAACATGAACCACAAACCAAAGACATCAAAGAGAGCACCAAGAAATGGTTCGCTTGTATGTTATCACTGGCATGCTGATTAAACTCACAGCCTCCAGCTGTCCCAGTGGGCTGCTTTTCAAGCAGGAGAAAAGTGATGCTTCATAGAATGACTGCAGATAAGATGGCTGTCAGGAGTAAGCTGAAGCTATTCTGCTGTTTAATTAAGTCTCTGCTAGTCCATCTGTTAGAAACTGTTTATTCAGTCAGGCATTTGGTCAATAATCAGTATGTCATTGGTTTACCACTGTAACCATACCTTGTATGTTCTGGAGATGGGTATCCAAGCCAAATAAGTTATTGCATTGATTACAACAGCTATCACAGAGCATTCATATCTGCACAAAACAGCAAACTAAAACTACTTAGGCTTCTGCAAAGGCTGCACTTGATTTAGCATGTCTGTAAAATACCTGCCCAGGCATTTGATTTAGCATGTCTGTAAAATCACCAAGCCTGGGCACTTAATTTAGCACGTCTGTAAAATCACCAAGCCCGGGCACTTAATTTAGCACGTCTGTAAAATCACCAAGCCCGGGCACTTAATTTAGCACGTCTGTATAATCACCAAGCCCGGGCACTTAATTTAGCACGTCTGTATAATCACCAAGCCTGGGCATTTGGTTTTGCTGGATGCATGTCCATCCAGCTCAGGCCTTTAATTACTCCTGTCACTCAGCCTGCTACCAACTGCTTCCTTTTGCAGCTTTTAGAAACATGTGCCCATTGGTTTACAAATGCTGCCAAGGCCCCTTCATATCTATAAATATCTTGTGCAAAAGGCTAAAGATGATCACATTTCAGTTGCCGAAACAGTGATCAATGGCTTTTTCACCTTTTTTGAGGGTAGTCATTGTACTTATTTGTTTTATGTCATTTAAAGTCAGCTTGATACTATTATGCAGCATATGCAAACACATTTTAAGTAAAAAATGTACACGTTTACTGTCATGCACTCATTTGTTTAATGGCATTCATCTAATCTGACAGTACCATCTCTCCTCACTCGCTGTCCAGTAAGCAGTTCTCTCTTCTCCAGGAAAAGCTGGACAATAGCCTTACGCTGCATATTCACCTGCGAGAGAGAGAGAGAGAGAGAGAGAGAGAGAGAGAGAGAGAGAGAGAGAGAGAGAGAGAGAGAGAGAGAGAGAGAGAGATGCTATGTTGGTTAGGGAAGGACTGGAAGAGTGTGTTAATATTAATTGATGTCTCCTGTGGCTAGCCATGAAACAGGCAGGGCCTGTGAAATAATCAAACCCACAGACTTTTCTAAACTAGACACAAACAAAGCCTCCCAGAGTTTGGCATGCTTCTGTTTATAGGTCACCCACAAGACTAGATGCCATTTTTATTTTTTTTTCAGGATGCCACACATTCTTTAAATGTTTTAGATCCCTTGCCGAGAACAGAGAAGTGTAGAGAGGGAAAAAAAAGAAAAAATATGACCTGTAGGGGAGCTTCGTCAGCAATTTGAAAAGTCTTTTGGCAAAGAGACTACACGCGTGAAGACGTGTAGGAAAAATGCAACGGACCTCTGCAATATATGACAATCATGGATTATTTAACTTTTCAAAATACTGTATAAAACAAATTAAACATGTCAGTAAAGCTAAATACATTTGACAGTAGCACATGGTCTAAATCACTACACAGCACAAAATTCAGTCATGTGTCTCTTGTCTGCTCGCTGATTCAGCATGTGCATGCGCGCAAACGTGAGCGTTCAAGATGCGCATCTTCTACTTTATACTGTGTAGCATTTTACTGCACTTTATCCGCGCACCACAACAGAAACTCAGACACAGCGGCACAGCTGAGCTGGAAGGCAAAGTAGTAGGTTTTAAATGGTAGTCTACGGATCACAAATCACTCAACCATAATTACAGAAACGCTTATACGAGACGCGATGTTTAAAGGCAATGTCCATCGGTTACAATGTATGCGTGCGCCAAGTAGTCTAGGATTTCCAGTAAATTGCGCTGAACATGGACCACAATTGGCAACAGCCATCAGGCTTGGCAGAAACGCGGAGGCTAAATGAGCCATAATTCGCAGCGCCTCGTGCGCAAAGTCTGCTAGAGCAATAAAATTGTCCCACGGACCCCCGCGCCGCCACAAATGTTTGTTTGTATAATGAAGATTGTGGCATGTGCTTTCTCGAAATGTCCCTCACCGACCCATAAGAAGATTAAATGGATCGCAATGGTGGGAAACGCGAGCCATAAATACACAACAATGCCATTCGAAAATGTCGCCACGTGAGCTACAGAATTACAAAGTAGACAACTGGAAAGCTCGTAATAAATTAGAACTTCATTGAAAGCGTATGAAGCGTCGGACATGGTACAAGTTTTACCTGATCCAAGCGGTCACGCAGAGTTTTGATAGACTTCGACAGGTCTCTAGTTTGTCGCCATGTACACAACGTAAACACTGCACTGCACACGGCAAGCGACAACGCGACTACGGCCATGACCGACCAGACGACCCGGAGTGTGCGAACCCGTCTTCTGTGCAGAATTCGATGCATGGTCATGCAGTCTGCTCATTTACCATTCCAGAACTTCCGAATCAATCATTCTGTACGTTTTCCACGTGCTCATTTTTTTTTTGTTATTTGTTTCAGGTCCCCAAGTGCACCCGCTTCACCAACTTAAGCTCAATTGCAGATGTTGGAGTGCGTCTGCAACAACGCTGTCCACAGAACGGTTAGTGCAGCCGCTGCAACCTAAACTGCGAGATTGACATCAGTTATGAGCATGAGCGACGAATTGGCTGCCGAAAATGCAAATGGAAAATGCGGGTTTTTTTTGCAGAAACTACAGCTGGCAAAAAAAAAAAAAAAACATTTTCGTCGTATGACTTGACAGATGTGCACTGAGCTAGGATGTGAATTCTCGTCGTATCCGACGACGTGATTCGTTGGCACACTTCCTCGTGCTCTCTGACAGATCGAACGTAGTGTAGTCGGTGAAAGGTCATATTTCAAAGTGCATGTCGTTGTCCAACTCAGAAATGCAACACAGAGAAGTTAGTCCAGCCTTGGATACGCACCACTGCGCACAATGGAAAACGAACTCTTTCCATATCAGATGATGCCGAGTATCCTTTTTTTCCTTTGAGATATAAGTTTGGTTTATTGGGCTCACAGTCAACAAGTGCAATTTCACATTACTCATCGTTTATTTCACTACGTTTTTAAACATGTGTTCTACTGGGAAACTGGGATTTGCAATCTGTTAAAACGTGATAAACTAATGAACCATACAACCCATTTATCACTGTCGCTGTAAATTGGCGGATTACACTTTTGTTCTGATGCACTTTCATAAAAATGTGTTCACAGCACAAATTTCTCTACATAGGCTATTATATGCCTCCAAAACTACATGTGATCAGAACGGCCTTTTACCTTATACAAATATAGTTAGAAAGCACAACTAATAAATACTGTACCTTTGCTATACCTAGCTGGTTTCATTTGGCTTTATTTTTCACTGCTGAGTTATACTTCGGCATACTTTAAGAGCACATTCTCGAATTTACCACTAGGTGGCACTACTTCTTAAATTATGACTGCCGCCTTTACATGTCCTCCAATGCGCTGTTGCGTGTACAACACACCATCTTTGCAGCATCGGCTAGCATTAGAATAGCTTCTGAGTTCAATGATCCTTGCGTGCTGTGTTACGATTCATTCCCCCAAAAAGGAGAGCTTCGCCCACTGAGACTCTAAACTAAAGACGGTCATCTTGTAACAAAACGATGCTGCAGCACATAAATAGATCTTCAAAGCAGTGCTAGTTTATTAACAGACAATTGTAGATGTGGTCATCTACAGAAAAACATACACCATGCAGCAGATTCTAGCAATATGCTGAAAAACCTAGGCTCTTTTCCCACCAAACTACCTGGCAAAGCCCCCGAAGCTCACCAGTGCCGTCTTACTAAACAGGCTTCACAATCCCAGAAGAACATTTTCTGAACGGAAAAAAAAAAATAGTTCACTAGAACGAAGTGCAGTCTAGTTCCCATCTAGACGCACTGGGAAACAATACAATTAAATAAATACATCTATCAAATTTAGCAGATGCATTTTAAAGCTCCAGTGCATTTTCATACTAGTATATTTTCAAGGTTGTCTATAACTCGTCTCTGACACCAGCACCAAGCTTTATATAATGCCTGTTGACAGTATAACAGTCTGATGATGAATGGCTACATAATATAGCACACATTGTTTTTTGTAATCTTTTTAATTTTCATAAAAACAATTCCAGGTAAACACTTATTTACCTGATAATTTAACTGATGCAGAATGTGCAGGTGAAACAAGGTGAAAATGCAAGGTGCTTTTTACATACCTTTCTAAATGTATTTTTCCATAAATGTGTTTTGCTTGGGATTTTGACAGACTAAGCTGGTAAACATTACAATTCCAAAATTTTAAAAAGCTAAAGAAACAAAACAACAACAAAGTAACAAATTAACTACAGTTAGTAATTTATCTCTAGGCTGACCAACAGTTGGTTTGGACCACTGAACAAACCGTCAAGACTTACCAACAACGCAACCACAAATATGAACATTCTCTAAACATTTAAACAATGTGAACAGGGAAACTCTGGTAGCCTACTTTTCACATTGTCAACACTGACAATAACAATATACAATATAATAAAACGAACATATCTTTGGTTATCAACATCTGATAACAGATACTTCATAATTAACATGGTGAGTGTAATCTGGATCAAAGCTGCACACATGCGGTAGGAAAAGTGAGGTTTTTAATAGAAGATGGGTGTATTAGCCACAAATTGATGTTCAACAGAAATACTAACCTGAACCATAGCCTGAGCCTAGTCTACACCACCTCTAATCTACATCACCACTAGCCTACACCACCACTTCTAACCTACCCCACCTCTAATCTACATCACCACTAGCCTACACCACCACTTCTAACCTACCCCACCTCTAATCTACATCACCACTAGCCTACACCACCACTTCTAACCTACCCCACCTCTAATCTACATCACCACTAGCCTACACCACCACTTCTAACCTACCCCACCTCTAATCTACATCACCACTAGCCTACACCACCACTTCTAACCTACCCCACCTCTAATCTACATCACCACTAGCCTACACCACCACTAGCCTAATTTACACCACTTCTAACTTACCCCACCTCTAATCTACATCACCACTAGCCTACACCACCACTTCTAACCTACCCCACCTCTAATCTACATCACCACTAGCTATTGTAGTGTCCGTTGCCGGCCAGAGGAGGATGGACCCCCCTTTGAGTCTTGGTTCCTCTCAAGGTTTCTTCCTCATCTCTAGGGAGTATTTACTCACCACTGTTGTCCTTGGCTTGCTCACTGGGGCCTTGGACTCGGAGATGTGCTTTGTCACAACAGCTGTTGTAAAAAGCGCGATATAAATAAATTTGACTATCTTAAACTACAACGCTTAAGCCTACACCACCACTAACCTACACTGCCACTAACCTACATCACCAATAGCCTACACCAGCGTGAGCCTACACCACCCCTAGCCTGAACTGCTGATACCAAGCAAGTAGGCTACATGGATTCATGCTTTCTAGGTCAAGTTCTGACCTTACCATCTGGTAGACCTGACACTGAGCTAACAAGTAGACTTGATGGTCCGACATGGTCATTTGATAACAAGATATTTTAAATTATGTCATCTAGCCCAGAGTAACAGTTTGCTGAGCAAATTGTAATGTTTTTATTTTTTCTAAGTTAAAATAACTGTCATGCCATATATAATATGAGGGATCACCTAACGGTACAGATAATTATTACATTTACATTTATGGCATTTAGCAGACACACTCTCGATAAGAGCGTCTGCTAAATGCCGTAAATGTAAATGTAAATGTAATTATATATTATATAGCCTATCATATTAATAGGTTAGTTATAGGTATAACATAATATGCATAACGTTATAGCACTGTCCTTAATTTAATCCCAAATCAGTTACAAAAACATTTAACTACATAAAAACATAAAGTTAAATTCATGCTGTTTATATAAATGATGATAGTATAATGATAATGGTATGAAAGAATGGGAAGATAGGAAATGACTAAAGTGTAAACAAACAATAGGTAAGTCTACATAATTTTCTTTTCCATGTTTAAAAATTGAAGCAGTAAAAGAGGTTTGAAGAATTTAATGGACATCATGGTAAAACAAAGGAACAGAGAAGTAGTGCAAAACATAAAGCTTACACATATTCAGCAGTGTGGTTTATTACTTTATGTGAAGTAGCCTGGGTCACATTTCTATAGTATAAGCCTTGCTAAAACTTTGATCCAGGGAACATCTCTACCATTATTAATATAGTAAAATTGACTTCTGTATTTACTGTGTAAACAACAGAAATTTCATAATTTTCAAAGTTACATACATAGGGCAGTGACAAAGGCAGGTTTCAGATTGGTGACAGAAAGTTTTATTGTTGATTCTACATGTTCTTTTCCCATGTTGAACTGTAAACATTTATCTTATGTATTCAAAACATTTATCTTATGTATTCAAAATAAAGCTGTGAGGCAACAATTGTACCTTAAAATTCAGAGGTCTCTCTGTGATAGGTGTTGGAGGGCCTCACCCTCACAGGTCATGCAGTGGTAGCCCAGGTCATAGGTCACATCCCAGCAGCTTTGATTCAGGTAGAAGTCAAGAGATGGTCTGTTACAATCTAGTACAGCAAAATTCAGTTGTGTACAACCAGTAGCTAGGCCCATCTGCTTTCAATGATGACCAAAAATGAACAACACCAAATATATATATAAATGAGTGTATATACAACAATCAGTGATAGCATTAAAACCACCTGCCTAATATTGTGTATAGCCACATTGTGCCACAAAACATCTGTGACCAAACGCAAACTGAAGACACATCTATTTGCAGAATATTTAAAGGACAACTGACACTGCTCCCATATTGACTGACTAATTTAATACTTATTGTAGGGTATTGTTTATGTTGTTTAACAAACTCTAGCACTTATTGTTTATAGCACTTATCATTGTTTAAGATAGACCTTATGTATTTTGCACTTCTAGGTATCAGCATTCATCCCTGTATTCTACAGTATTCTAGTTCATTGGTATGTTTGATTCTAACCTACTGTACAATACTAGGATATATTCTATGAGTAAATGATAAAACACTTTTATAAGTTGCTCTGGATAAGAGCGTCTGCTAAATGCCATAAATGTAAATGTAAATGTAAATGTGACCTGTTTATGCATGGACTCCACAGGACATCTCACAATGTCCTGTGGTATCTAGCAGTAAGACATTAGTAGCAGTATGCTACTAATTAGTATAGTATGCTATACCAATAAGATGTCCCAAACAGGACTCCTAACACTACATTCACCTACCTCTGTAAAATTATTGAATTTGTAAGTTACTCTGGATAAGAGTGTATGTAAAATGCAAAGGTAGAGCTTCCATGGATTGGATGTGTTTTTCCAGCACATCCCACAGATGCTTGATGGGATTCAGATGTGGGGGATTTGGAGGCCAAATCAACACCTTGAACTCTTTGTCATGTTCCTCAAACCGTTCCTGAACAATTTTTGCAGTGTAACAGGGTGCATTATCCTGCTGAAAGAAATCACTGCCATTAGGGAATATCGTTGACATGAAGGGGATTACTTGGTCTGCAACAATAGTCAGGTAGGTAATATGTGTAAAAATAACATCCACATGAATGCCAGGACCCCAGCATTCCCAGTTGTCCAGAGCATCACACTGCCTCTTAAGGCTTGCCCCATAGTGCATCCCTGTCCCATTGCTTCCCCATGTAAGCTACGCACAGGCACCCTGTAAAAGGCTTTGATGTAAAAGAAACTTGATTCATCAGACCAGGCCACCTTCTTCCATTGATCCATGATCCAATTCTGATGCTTACATACCCACTGTGGGCAAGTTCAGTGGTAGACAGGGTCAGCATGGGCAGTCTGACCAATCTGTGGCTACGCTGTCATATGTAACAAGCTGTGATGCTGTGTGCATTCTGACACCTATATTTCATAACCAGCATGGACCTTTTTTATCAATGTGTGCTTCAGTGGCTCTTCTGTGGGATCTGACCACATGAGATAGCCTTCCTGTGCTCTTCTGGAACCTCAGCGAATATTGATGGGTTTTTACAGAACCCATCCTGTTCTAGGTCTACAGCAAAGATGACAGACAATTTAATTTACATGTATGGCACTGTCACAAATGACCAATGGCACTTTCAATGACGTCTATATTAGCAATGTACTATGACATTGAACCGTTTAATGTGGCATAAGCTTTCTGTGCAATTTTGACCTGGTGTTCAACTTTTTAGTACTCTACCAGTTCCTACGGGAGCTATGACGGAATAAGGCAATTGCTTATTGCTTATACAGCTTTATGTGCCAACAGGCAAACCAATTCATCCCTTGCCTCTGATATTGAAGATTTTATTTCCTGTGGGTTTGTAGTCTGGGTACTGTTAGATCATGGATATAAGGTTTGCACTATAGCCACTGTTGTCAGTCAAATACCGTCTTGGAGGTGAACGAAACGGAAAATGTGTAGGAGTTCGGACATAACAGGTTTCATATAGAAACAACATCGCATTAATCCTCACGTCACATCATAACAATAGACAAAACAGTATTTTTTACACAGTAACTAGTTACAACGATCTAACACACTGACGCAAATGACAGGTCGACACTGAAACATTTTTGCATCCTGAAACTGGCACGTTTAAACCTTGTGCCACACGCGATCAGCTCATCAATGCCATGGGTGATGTATCCTTGCAGTTCTCAACCATAACGGCACGAATTTTAAGTAGTCTAAGTAGTTTTTTCCATTTTAAGTAGTCTAAGATAGGGAAATTTAAAGAGTCTGTCAACGTTCACTATGAATGCGAAACGAGCAGAGGTTAAAATAGGGTTTTACATCAGAAAGCAAAACGTTCATGTCTGGACAGCGCCATCTATTAGGACTCGGACACCTTACATAGGCTGCACTCTGAGACCATGTCATGGTTTGTTGCAGCTGCTGCTGTAAGTCATATGTATACATATATGTATTTTGATATTGATATAGCTACCAACATCTAACACGTATGATACCTTACAGCGAAACAGTGATATTACTCATTAATACATTAACTTATAAATAAAAGTTCGATGCTGAATCACATTTTTGCCTCCTGAAAATTAAGCACGAGAGTTCAAGATCTCACTATCATTCGTGATATATCCTTGCAATCCCCAGTTGTAGCGAATAAAATCTTGAGGATCATTTTAGGTAGTTTAATTACAAGAGCAAGAAATGTACAGTCCTTGAGCATGGTTAGTCCCTATGGGAAATTGTTAAAATGGGCTTTTAAAGCATAGGCGTTTAAGAGTCACGGCTTAAGAGCGCCATCTATATGTAGCAAATCTGACCACGCTTGTGGTTTCTGTATAGAGACAGAAATAAGAAATGCCTACAAATCCTGCCTTTCAAGACAAGAAAATAATAAAGAATTAAAACATCCATCAGTGAGACAAATAAGGAGAGCTTTATTCATTACATTTTAGTCACTAACCGCAGTAGCACACATTAAAACCTGCTTTAGAAGAATAATAATGATGATGATGATGATGATGATGATGATGAAGATGATGAAGAGTAAACTGAAAAAGAGAAAAGTAACTTCACATTATTTAAACTGCTTCTGGCACCCATTTTTACTGAGTGTCTGGGTAAGAGTATTAACTATTCCTTTAGGCTGAGAATACAGTTCGGGTGTTAATATGCAGTGCTAAATATAGAACCCTGGCTGCTTTAACTGAGTTGAGGGCATACACATTAGTGCAGGGTGGGGAGGAAGTGGACAGAGGGCGGTTTTCTTTCAAAAACAGGTCCCTTGCCGCCAGCAATAGCTCCATGTTGAACTAACGAGGCGTTACACTGAGGCTGGGGTGACGCTTACTTTGTGGGGGCGCAGCTCGCCGTTTTCCATTTGCTACGCAAATTGCGATGACGTGCGTGCCGGGAGAAAGCTCTAACTGAGAACTACCGCGCGCTGGTAGCAACGTGCAAGGCTGCATCTGTGAGAGGGATAAAAGCCCACGAAATGTGTCCATCATTCATGACGTTAGAGCAGATTCTTGATTGCACAGACATTTTGCGTTTGACACTTTTAAAAATGTTCTCAGCAGTGAAAAATTTCAGAAGTGCGAAAATGAAACAGAGGGGAAGAAACTATCTGTTACAGTCTAACGTGATGAGGGGTGATACAACACCAAAATCTGTTAGTCTACATTTGCGGGACAGAACACTTCACACATAAAACCTTTGGAAAACGTACAAATGCACGTAAAGGGCTCCTTTTACGCACAGCATAATAACAGATGAATGCTTTAAAGTCTCACCATCGCTTATGGGTATATTCTGGTGCTTTTAATTCTGATATTCCTGCATTAATCAGAAAGATTGCTGACTTTACTTGTTTTTACTAACTAATTACTGCGTGCTTTTGTAATGATGTAACGTTTAACTATATTTTACCTCTTCCGTCATTTAAGGCGGAGAAAAGACTTTTTTTGCTGATCTGTGACCAGCCTTACTGCAGAAAATACTACAGTACGCTGAAATACCAAACAGACTCCAGACCAGTGAGCCTTACTTGGCCAAACTTTTGCAGCACAGGAAGCTGCCTCCTTTTCCTGTTTAGTCTATGACGTTGTGTGCTTTTCTTTTTCTGCGTGGCTCTGTGTGGTCACCAAGACTCGAGACGGTCCGGTTACACTCGACGCCTACCACAGCTGGCATATGACACAGCTCTCATGTGAAAGCCAGCCCTCATTCCTTTTTAAAGAAAGTACTCAATTTTAAGTGCCTGTACGTCAATTAATAATATTCATAATCTAGTTGTATTTAAAAACGTAATCGAGTTCCCCTTGCCCACATATATTCTGTTTTCTTATTATGTAAGCTGTTTGCCTGTAATATGTGTTATGTCCCCATATAGACTTGATACAGATGTATAATTTGTTGAACTGTTCTATAAATCCTTTTTAACTCCTCACCAGTCACATTTTTAATAATAAGAATATATCAACAAATTGTTGTAGTGGTTGTTGCTGTTAACATAAGACCATTGCTCTAACTTCTTAAAAGGAGTTTCTTAACCCTTTCTGCCCCACTCCTCCAGTCTTTTAGTTCTGTTCCAGCTAAACAAGTTTTGCAAATGCACAAGTGAAGTGTGTATAGTCACAGTGTTGTATAATCTTGGATGACCTGGTTCATATGAATAGCAAAAGTTGAATAAAAGTGAAGACTGGCTATGCAAGGTTGAACACTCAACTGTGCTACATTTTCCCTGATAAGTTCCACTCCTGACACATCTTGGTTATTCTCCTAATTTTCCATTACAAGGAACTTTATGGTTAATGTGGTACAATATTAAATATCTTTGCAGTAAAAAGAAACTGTTTCAACCAAGTAAAAAAAGCCATGTGACCCATGAGCTCAGTGTTTGGACTATGATCATGTGTTAATTTTCTGACTAAGAAACAGTCATGACAGTTACTAGATATTTTCCTTATAAGGTAGAGTCTTGTCTACAGCTATGAGCAAGGAAAAAAACTTTCTTTCACTATTTGAATGGTTGCATGATTATTTCACCACTATGCTACAACAATGGGGAGTAAAAACTTTAAACATATTTTCCTAGTATCATATTTTATGTAAATAAAATGATTGCATAGGAACATACAGAAAAATTTTAACTTGAAAACAGAACATCATTTTAGAACTCTTTGAGAAACTTCCACAAGTATACCATTTAGAAATAATAACAGGAATTACAAGTATTTTTGGAAAATAATTATTGGATTATGTTAAGATTCTTTGATAACAGATGACCAAAGGCCCCTGACCTTCACTTTGAAAAAAGGACAGGCAGGCTACAGAGTGTAAAACTGTCTTTCTTTTGCCAGACTGTGTATTCAAGCAAGTAAATTATTTAGTAAGCACAGACTTGTTGTTAAAACACCCATATGAATGTGTGGAAAGTCATGCATGCCTCATCGTACTGTAAACAGGAAGACATGCCTATATATTGTCTATAAGACCAGAATGTTTGGAAATGGTTTCCACATACAGTAAATTATATGTTAAGAACACAAATAAACCAAAGTTAAATTACTGTAGCTGAATATGAATTGCAGCTGAATGCTGGAGTTGCAGCTGAATGCTACTATGGAGTAATCACAGAAAAGGACAGGAAAACTGAGGAAACAGAAATGTAAGGCGGCTGGTATTTCTGTTCAAATTAATATGAATCAATTTGCAATTTAACCAGTGAACAGACTTTAATACACAGACACTGATAATATCAATAAATACCTTCTTAATTCCTTTCCCCCCATGTTCTAGGCTTGTAAGTGCAGCTGGCTTTCATGCTTTGCAGGAAGGTCATTTTTGTGAGTTCATGAGATCTAGAAAGTAGAACATAACCTGCTGTCTTATAGCATAGTAGGTAATTAAAGTTCATTGTTTAGTCTACAAGTTTAGTCTATGATTATGGGTGTAAAAATGTAAAATAATAGACAAATAAATGCAATAAGCTGATATATTTTTAATTAAATATAATTACCAATATTGAACTGTTCATGTAGGGCACACGTTTTATAGAAAATTTGGGTGACAGTAAAACAGATTGAAATAGAGCAGAGTATATGTATACATGTGTTTACAAGTTTGCCTTGCAGACACATGTTTTAATGAAAAGAAAGGGCTATAGTATATTCCGCAAGCACTCAAACTGAGCTTATGCCTTTTTTGGTGGAGACAAGTAGTGATGTTCACCAAATGATGAATCAGTTATCTTTTCTTGAGGAAGAATGCAGCTTCTCACTGAAACCTGGGAATATTCATTTATCGAAATGTCCCTTTTGAATGCTTTATGCATGTCAGTTACTGAATAGCTAAAATCTTGCCTCGGATAAATGAGAGTGAGAAAGGTCCTCTTATGATGCTACAGCTAACAACTGATGATGCTACAGCTAACAACTTAGGACCTCTCCTTTCAAATGTATACACTTGTAAACCCGTCTCAGACTTAGCCCTAAAATCTGATAAACAAATAAATCTCCTTTGAGATCTCACTTATTTGCCATCTGAAAATGAAAGATGTCTAGGCATGGTCCTGGACAACCGTCATCCGTTCCCTATGTTACCAACATGACCCAGACCTGAAGGGTTCTCATAACATCAGAAGGATTCATCCATTTCTGTTGAGAGATGGCACTAAGCAGCTTGCCCAGTCCCTTGTCATCTCCAGACTGCACTGCTGCAGCTCACTCTTGGAAGGCCTCCCTGCACACAGCCCTGGACCCTTTCTGCTGATTCAGAATGCAATTGCATGACAGTCTTCCCAGTTTTGCCACACAACTCAATCCACTGTTGCGTTCCCTCCTGTGGCTTCCTGTAGTCATCAAATTAAAAAACTTGTCACATGCCTACAAAGCCAAAAATGGGCCTGATCCCTCCTACCTGCAAGCACTCCCACACAGCTTGTGTTTCTAATACGGCAAAATTTGAACCAATGCATCTTAAGAGACAGGAAAGACATTCTTCAAGGCGCCCTTCTGTACTAGTACCTTGATGGTAGAATTAACTCTACCTCACCATACATCAGTCTCTTACTGTCTTCAAACATAGACTAAAGACCCACCTCTTCATGAAACACTTATGTGAACTATAGTCAAGATAATGCATCAACAATTCTTTATTTACTTCTCTACACACTTCTATATAAAATGCATGTGTTTGTGTGTTTTCCATCTGGTAGGGCACCAACTTAATGGCATCATTAGACTCAGGCCTAGCATAAAGATTCAATCCATGGAGACCTTAAGCTCTACTGTAAGCCTCTCTGGACATGAGTGTCTGCTAAATGCTGTAAATGTAAATCTAATTTAACTGTTGAAGATGTCTTCTATCAACTCAGAGGCACTGATAAACCCGTGAGTGGTGTTTTAGAGAAAAATATGTCCCCTGGCTGCCATCACTGGCTTCCTATTAAATTTATTGAATGTTGATTTCAATGTTTTATTTCTACATTTGTTTGTTTGTTTTTTCTTTCGGTAAACTTATTTTTTGCCCTACATTCCGTTTATTGTCTACGCTGTCTGTATAATCTATTATGCACTTTTGAGTTGCTGAATTGCATTTCACTGCTCTTTTGTATCTGCTATGAATGCACATATGACACCTGAACCTTTTGAATTAATTTCAATTGAATATTGTCCTGTTCACATTGAATATTATAAATAATTGTACTTATGATTTCATAATGTGCTGTTCCTCAATGTGTTCTGTGTTTACTTTGCTAGTGTTTTATTAAATGCTTTCTCTTTTATGTGCCTGAATTAATCAGACTTTGATGTAATGGAGTTTGGTCAACATCTGTTGTTTTAAACAAGCTCTATAAATAAAGTTACATTTATTTACAACTGCTATAATGCAAAAATGAAATCATCATCAGTCCTACTCACATCCTGTATGCACACAGAGCCAAAATCCCCTTCGAAGCACATGATCCCTGTGCAATCTGCACTCACTTTAAAAAGGGAAAGAAAAAGAAGAACAGTGTTTAGGAGTGGTTAGGGAGCAGAAGTTCATTTGTTGGAATGATCTGTGGTGAAGTTCATTTATTGGAATGATCTGTGGTGATCTCATGCTTTTGCTCAATAGGATGCGGCACACTGAGCAGGAGACCCATGCTGAACCTTGCATTGACTGTTTGATAGTACCATGATACTGACTCAAAAAAAAACAAAAAAACAATGGCCTGTTTATAGTCCATTAAGACTCATAATCTTAAAAATCAAATAGCAAACAAATGCTAAATTCCCAAAGGAATCACAAAGCGGCTTAAGATAAGCATCAGGATGTTGGCTTTTTAAAACTTGGGATGAATTAATAGTAAGCCGTTCTCAGTTCATCATTATTCCCTATTTGAAAACTAGTGCGCTTATATTTTAATTCTTTTTTTTTTTTTTTACCACCGACATGATAAAACCACATAGAGCACATTTTTAAGTGAACAGTCCCATGTTCCTGTCTAATGAGAAGGGAAATTGTGGAGAGGAAACAGGTAATTAGGCTGGAAGGGTTGGGAGGGCAGGGCACAATGGGACTATCCGCACATGCCACCGTGTATTGCAGAACTGCATTTACTTTTATATTAACTTCACCAGATTTTTTAAGCAAAACATTTTATTTTCCATCTTAATGAGGGTTAATGCAAATAAACATGCTTTCCTACAAACCCCTTAAAGACACTGAAGGATAGATATCCAGAATATAATGAAACAAAGAGCCACAGAGATCCACAGCTATTTTCAGTCCCATCCTCACCATTAGCTGACATTTTCTTATAAAGTTGTTACGTCAAGACGTGTTCCTTAACAGATGTTCAGTCATCCTCACACTGGGCCCTGGAAGTCAAACACCTGGAAAAAAACCAACATGGCTTTATGTGGTGTGGTGAGTATGTGTGCGTTAGCCAGGGAAGGGGCTGTGGGTGGCGTCACTGGTACCTCAATAATGGCACTTCTGTGCGGCTAAAAGTGGAGGGTGGGTGTGCTGGCCAGACCTGTGAGCTGATTACACAGAAACTCTGTGTTCTCTCCTCTGTCTACACACACGGTGCCATTTAGCCTGCTTCACTTACTGCCTTTTCAGAATGTACTGAGACACCGATTAGCTTGAATATTACACTCATAATACCTCATCAGAAATATCACTAATAATGCAGGACACATTCGCATTGGCCAGCGTGCGTTTTTCATGTCTGGTACAGGAAATGTTTTGTGAAAAGGGTAATTCAGTAGAACGTGCCTTACATCTTTTTTTTTTTTTTAATTTTTTTTAGAGGTACATATTTTCGCAGACACTAGACATGTCCTATCCAGTATCCATATACAGCAGTTTAATACACGTGGATAACTCATGCCACTCTCTCTTACCACAGTTTTTTCCTATAAATAAAAACAATACTTCTGGGGTCCGTCCTTCGGTCGAGACTCTATAGCCTCGAGTAGGTTGACGTTCCATTCTGCTTGGTGATTCGTACCTGCGAGGCGCGCCCACGCTTTAAAAACACGTGTGTCCTATCGCGCGCGTGAGTCACAGCTCGTCGGGCTGTGGTGAGGTAAGCGGCGGCGCGGATCGCGAGAAGAAGGGGCACACGCGTTTTTCTCGTACCTTGAAAGGTCCCTGGTTAAAACCTGATTTATTTGGAGATGCACGAAATACGTTAGGCGGTTTTTGTGTGTGTGTGCTGGTCAGGTGTGGCATTTTCTTGGAGGTAACTTTTTTTTTTTTTAATGTTAAAAACATTCAGTGAGGTGTTCAGACAGATTCGTTAGAGATTTGTTTGTAAGTGTGAAAAATCATCTCCGGTGTCCCGAGTGTCTAAACCTACCACTTTTTCTTTATGTGGAAATCTTCAAATGTTCAGTGCATGCGAGGTAAGTACGAATATCTTTAACGATAATTTTCCTAGTAGGGCTGAACGTCAACTTGAACGTGGTTAAACATAGGCGTGGAAACTCATTACTTTAGCGATGTTTTATCTTTTTATTTTTTATTGTATTTAAGCTGTTGATTTTTAGCATATTCGCATCGAGGTATCTAACCGGTCAATTTATACAGCTTCATGTTTAACATGCATTTAAGGGCGTTAGCGCTTAAGGTGGGCAGTTAAGTTGAATGGCTTTCCCCAATGTCCTTGTGTATCTGCTTTCCCACAGGATTTGTCTATACGGCATGCAAACGCATCGTACCGTTTTGTTTATTTTCCAAGTTTCCTTAAATGTATTTGAGTTCACGTGAACCCTGGTAACTTTGTCAGTGTTACCCAGATTGTATGAAACACCTTATTAGAACGTGAGGGGAAAGTTGTGTAACGTTAGCTAAAAGCGTCTCATTTCACAGACGTTAGAGACAGCTACTGTAATGAACATTTAATGTGGTCTCATCAGGTCATTAAATTGATTGTCATTGCATATTTGTTGCCTGACCTTGTGCTGGTTTACCCCCTCAACGTTCTGCCAAATTCTTGTAATGTTGTACTTAATTTATACTATTTTTAGTGTTGTATTTTCTGTATCAAATATGGTTCTTTCCTAAGTCATTCAGATGAGGTCTCCTGTTTGTAAATAGGCATGGAATATTTATTTATTTATTTGTTTGTTTATTTATTTATTTATTTATTTGCAGTCTTTAACTATTTTTGACAGCTGGGCAAATCACTGTCTAGATCATCTCTTGTTGGTGTTCCTTAATCCGGGCATGCCATTGTCTTTTGGACAAGAAATGCTTTGGTGGGGATGTGGACTAAAGCTGTTTCCTGTCTGAGGCTTTGGCTCAACAATTACCGTCATTGCTAAAACAGTCGGTGGTCCAATTCCCCACTAACATCACATGCAGCTAGGGATGTTAAAATAATGGGCGAGAAAGGAGGGACAAAAATATAACTGTGCCATACAATACTTTGGAATGCAGGGTGAACAGTGTGCTTTCAAAAAAAAGTGAGATGTTTTCAGGAAACGGAGACAAAGGGAAATCTTTGACAACACTTGAATGGCTGTAAGCATTCTTATGCATTCGTATAGCCAACTCTTACTGAACACCAGCTGGATGTGACCGATAAATAAACCCAGGCTTGGTTAACTGTGTCATGAGCAAGTTTCAAAAAGCCAGTCTACTGTTTTTGGCAAGGCAGAGTATACAGCTCCTTTAGCCTGACTAGAAGGGCCTGCAAGCGCTGTGGACCTTAAAGGTAAAAGTTCAAGTTTATGGTTTACTTATTTTACTTAATGGACACATTCATGAGATTGCAAGCTCACATTTCAATTGAGGCTTATTTAATTCTGCAGGCTAACCAGATTTATGCTGAAGTTGTCCAAACACTAACAGTTTGGTGTTATTGGACAAGCCTATGGTATTTTTGGGTTAAACAAGCCTCAAACAAAAGCAATATACACTCAAACACTCATGGGCTAGACCTCTACATACTGGCTTGTTTTCTTTGCATCGCTCCTCCTTGGAGGAAGCCACTCATGTGACACTGGACACAATGGTAGTTTTCACCCACAGTAGACATGGATATAGCCTGTTTAATTTTTGATGCACCTTGAATGCATGTTCTGAGTTAGTGCGTCACAGGTGCAACTGATCCTGGGCTGAGCACTGTTCTCTGCAAAGGGTTGCATATTATTGACTCTAATGTTGGAATACTGAGTGCATTTGGGAGCCTTGCAGTCGGTTGTCAGTATCGCACCAAGCTAAAAAAGGTGACGCAATGCATTTCTGTAAATGCACCTTGCAGATCTCCAGGTGACTGCATTTTTGTTTTTCCCTTCAGATCTTGTGGCCAAAATCTACCATTTGATGCTGGCAACACCACTGAAAAAAGGATTCGTCTTCAACGTGTTTCAGTTCCTGAGCTGCTCTGCCATGTCTCTGGCCTCCTTTCACCTTATGCAGACTTTGAAGAACTCACCCGCGGCCCTTCGCAAGCACTTCCGGCGTGACCGCACCGAGAGCCTGTCCCATGGCGATCCCATCTTCAAGGTGCACTACCTGGGTACCAAGAAGATTTTTTCCTTGGACCTGAAGCAGGCAGAGGATGCCATTGATCCACTCCTGGATGGTACGCCTGGCAAATTGTCCAAGGATCACGCCTTAGTGGTGCGGCAGCGCTACGTGGAGGTCAAGGAGCTGAGCACGGGGAGGCAGCTCACCAAGACGTACCTGCACGACATCGCTTTCTGCGCCTCACACACCACCCGCCCCAACGTGTTCCTCTACATCTGCAGGCAACCAGGTCAGCAGCTGCAGTGCAGGGTGTTCTGGTGCAGCCGTGTGGAAAGGGCAAAAGACATGACTGCCTGTCTGGCCCATTCATTTCAGAGGGCACTGAATGACTGGCAGGAAGGCTGTACCACATTGCCACAGCCCGAGTGCATCACTAAGGCGGATGAAGCGGCCACTGCCAACCCTAAGGGGTCTAAAGGGTCAACTCTGCCATCAAGCCTGGGAAAAGGTGAGCGGGGCAGAGGGGAGTTGGTAGCTTGTGTACAGATCAAGCAGCAGTTAGCCTCCTTAGTCGGAAGCTTCACCTTTATTTATTTATTTTTTAAATCAGAAGAGGCTTGTTTGTTCTCGGCTATAAACATTTAGACATTTGTGTGCATTAGGAATTGTCATGTGTGTTTTTGCTGAAGTGTAACACTGTACATGTCTGTGCATGAACACAGTTCGCTGGAAGAAGAAGGGTTCCATGTCCCGCAGTCCTCTGAGAGCCATGGCTAGACGGAGCTCCGCCTCCGACAGCTGGCACTGAGATGCCCAGAGTTAATCCTGCTACTCGACCTCTTGACCCCTATGGGATCTTACCAATATGAAGGCACTTTTTCTTCCTTTCCACCTTTCTAACCAAGTAAAAGAACAGCCACAGCAAGAACTCGAATCCAAACCTTTCCACACAAAAGTACAGTTTTCGCAGACTGGAGTCTGTTTGAACTGATGCCAAATTTTCTGGACAGAGTAATTGATGACTGACAAGGGGAAAGGGGAGGAGGGGGGGGGGTTAACTGTTCTTGGCCAGTTGTTTCATTTTTTTATTCATCTCGTTGGTAGTTCTGTTGTGTCCTGGTCTCAGTACCTTGGGACCATATGCAGCTTTTTGCAAATGAATGTCAACAGAAATGAATCTAACCAGAGTTTAACAGGAAGAGTTAATTTTAATAATGTTTATTTATTACTTTTTTTCTTATGCTCTGCTTTGAGTATGTGGGAGGTGAGCAGACATGATCAGTGAGCAGTAAAATCAGGAAATGCATCTGTTTTGTATTGGATGTGTCACATTAGAGATGCCAGGAATGGTGTCTGAAATTGCATGTGCAAAGGCAGACAATTATAGCTAATTCAAACAGATTAATTCAAGTACAAGGTGATTACCTCCCAAAATTACAGTTGTAACTAGCACAAACAGATGTTTAACACACCGGCAGAGGCGTAACAAATTAGTTCTGGTTCCCTATCTTGCATTCCATTACTATGAAAGCAAATAGAATATGCTACATTTAAAGGGCCAGACAAAATATACTGTAGAATAACAATGATAAAATGTAACCTATTTTGCCATTTAGTTTGCCTCTCAGCAAAAATTCAGATATGCAATAAGGTAGGATGCTGGCTCCCAAGAGAAAAGAAGTGCCTGTACATTTCTTGTGTGCAATGAGTAAGAGAACACCATGTGCCCTAAGCAGTAATGTGTGGAATTCTTGTTGTGCACCTGCATTCAAACGGTCATTCTAGACTCCCTTATGTACCCAGCTCTGTTCCTCTCCCTTTCTGTTTTCATGACTTGGCAAGTTTCTGAACCAGAATATCAAGTTTTGTGGGGGTGTTTTTTTTGGGGGGGGTAATTTATTATTATGAATTATTATTATTATTTTTTTTATTAGCAAAATCGTACTAAGCTAGTGACCTTTTCAGATGGTGACATCCAAAAGCTGATTTTTGCTAATTGCAGGAAGGGTTTACAGACAATGCTGCATCTGATGCAACTTGTGCAGGGGTTTAACAGTGTGAAGGGCTCTAGTGATCTCTTGCCTAAGCAGCATAGGCTAAATATTCTAAACAACCTTGAATGGTGTCAATTCAGTCTCAGCTGTTCAGTATATACCTTCTGCAGCCCCTATAATGTTGCTGTTACACATTCTGTCTAGAAATGTTTTTATTCTGACAGGTTTTATTCTAATGCATATTAAAGTATAACTCCTAATACAAAGACAGTGGGCCTGCATGCAAGATCTGTGTGCTCAGTGCATTTTTTTTATGTCTGGTAAATGTGCATGTTTGTTTTACAAGTTCTCTGTACATATTTAAATAAGTGTCTTTTCTGAAAAATTAAACTTTTATACACTAATTAATTATTTGCCTTCTATGAAGCCTTTTTTTTCTGCTACTGAAAAGCGGTGCAATGCAAACATCTCAAGAGAAAATTAATTGCCTTGACCATTTGCTTGGGCTTCTTTTAAGTGCTCCTAGCACTAACCTTTGTAGACTGTAGATTAATAGGGTAGTTTCTTTGATTTCACAGATTTGAAGTGATTCAATGCCTTAATAATGTTCTGTTTAATATCCATTGGCAAATCCCATGAGCCCAGACATCAGGGAACCAGACTCAAAATGAGCAAAATGCAGTGAAAATTCTGATTAAGGATATCTGCAATGCCAGACATGAATCACAGTTCTATAATTAGATAAATGACGATTACATGATTCAGCACTACATGTGCTCTGTGGAGAGTTCTTGCACAGTTAACAACACATTGTAAGTGCTGTAAAAGATTTTCCTAAAAGTCCATATTTGCTTGGGCCCTCTGGTCAGTTGGTGCTAAATGTCACCTGTCTGCCAGAGCTTGCTTCTGTTCCTTCGTGCTTAGACAGGTTATAGTCCTCTCGACAGGAGCTAGGAATAGCCATGGTGGTGTGAGACTCACCGCTCATCTAGGAGCGTGGGGCTTCCGCTCTGCATACCACGGAGCTTCTGGACTTCAGTGAAACTCTGGAAATGCATACGTCTCAATGGTTCAATCTCCTCCACCACTAGAATAAAAGAAGAGAATATTAAAATATTCTGGGTGACAGTGGCCCTACACTTACAAAATCTACTGCAAAAGGATTTCCAATGCATAATTCTAACTGAAAGTAACTTAGATCAAACATAACTAACATATCTGTAAAAAGAAATATAAAATGCTATTGTTGATAGCTTCCATCATATTGGTAAAACCAGGGTCGGCTGTAGGATTTAGCCTTCTTAGTAGTCTCAGAATTCCCAGGTCTGCACACACCCATATCATAGAATGGTTCCTCTCGAATTCCTTGAACCACAATCATCTCTAGGAAGTTAAGGAGGGCCCCAGTGACCAGAAAGCGCTTGGGCAGGGGTAGGGTTTGGAGGTAGCACATATCCAGAGAGAAAGGATTGTCTGGAGGGGGCATTGTGCACAGACCCACCAACTCATTCACTATGTCCCACACCCTTGTTCCTGTAAGTAAAATACACAAAAGAATACAATGGCCATCAGTAGCACTATAACAACTGGCAGGTTCTGGTGTGTTGTTATAAGAAGCAGCAAAAGAGCAGAAGTCCTCTATGACTCAATTCTAGGTGCTTTGCATTTTAATCCTGATTTATATTAAACATGAACAAGGCCTAAAACATACCTTATGTAAGTATATGATTTTAGCCTTTTGGCAAACAGGGTTTCATTCTAAAGCTCATCACCTGACAATTCATAATGCAACACAAGTGTTAGCTGTATTCTGAACATTACAGCTAGAGGGCACAGGATATAATAGAATGAAGCCATCAGCTTCACATGAATAAGAGTTAGTTTGCCAACACCTTAAGTTGTCCTGTATTGTCCCGGAGTTTACTACCTCCACGGGGACACAAGAACGCATACTAAGTATATACAACAGGGTTGGGCGTTTACACCACATAGGGTGTAGGATGGCTTTTGCATTTGTATACATACATAAATTATGTTTCTGGCCTAAAGCTTGCCAACCTTGAGAGGTTAAAACCCAGTCTGTAATGGACTTGAGCTTCATAGGGGTGTCTTTGACCAGCGAATCACTGCCTCCGATGTTAACCAAGCGCTCATGATTGGATCGTATCCAGGCATATGGCCGGCCATATTTAGCATAACCAGCCAATAGGAAAAGGGTGCAGTTCATTTCCTGTGTTTACACACACATAAATGGGTTTTTATCTAATTTTCTCTGATACTTTACATTTAAAGTACTGAAGTATTAAAAATAGCAAAATAAAAGAATTACTCACAGGCACAGCAATCTCCCTCTCACTGGGCGAAGCTGGGAGAAGGTGGGAATCAGTACTTCTATAGGGCAAAACAGAGATGGGATGACTCAGCTGAGCATATCTCTACAGTGTGAAGGAGTTTGTGAGCTTCTCTACCTGGTGGCCTGCTGTCGGGAAGCCGCAGGAGGCTGAGGCCTGGGCTGAGGCCCTTCCCCAGGTAAAGGGGAGCTGCCATAGTCGCTGGCCAGGCTACAGCTGCTACTAAATGTAGAGCTGGTGAAGGAAGAGGCAACTGATACTGGAAAGCCAGGAGAACGCCATCCCTTGGGATAATAGTAGGCAACCATAATTATCCAAGGTGAAATCTATAATCCCACTTTCACTCTCTGTGGTACGCTTTCCAACAATTAATGTAGAATTCATGGTACTATGACCAGTAATTCACGACAAAAGAGAGAAACAGATAGAAACCAACCAGATCTTCATTGACAACAGTTAGCAATAGTTCTTCTTTTCCCCTCAGCCAGGGCTGAAAATAACAAAACCCCTGCAAAAAATGAGAAGTTGAGCAGGAAAAAGCACAGTGGGATTATCAGTACATGCATAACCCAAAGATGAAAACCAGTATTAGCTATGGTGTCAGCAATAATTTATCTGATCATTTCTAGAAAAATAAAACAACACTGCTAAAAAAATCTCCCTGCTCCAACCTGTAATGATCCCAGTATTGCCAGGTCAGACAAGAAATGCTGTAGTCTTCTCTTCTGTTCTCTTTCTCTTTTCTGTTATCCACAAAAGGACAGTTAAAGATATAAAGATATATTAAACACAGGCTCATTTGAATGTTGTTGGGTTTTTTTTGTTTGTTTGTTTATTTCTTTTTAAATTGTAACTCTAGGAAACACCTTAGACATTTATATACACACACACACACACACTTATATTTTAAGGAAAGCAAATCCTGTTTAATTGGCTTGTACAGGCACCACCATCATCCATGTCTTGTCTCCTAGCAACAACCCCCTCCCCGACTCTCATCCTCATCCTCATCGAGTGAGAAGGTAGAAAAATATGTCAACGATTTATCCAGAAACACGCCTATATCACTTAAATTTGACGATTATTTATTTTCAAATTTGTTCCTGTTCTGCAACATCCCGTATACAAATTATATAAACAGTCTGTAAAACGAAATACATACTAAACGCAAGCATTTTCATAATTATACTTACACTTTCACTCATGTCGACTTCATAAGCACAACGCTGAGGAAAACGGTCTTCTTAATACGGCTATCTTCAGCTGCAGTTACGAACTGGCACCTCTACATTCAAAAGAGCTCAACAATGCATCCTATTCCTAGTACGTTTTAGCACATTAACCCAATACACTTTTTATTTTTGCACAGCCTATTAATTATTTGAATTCAGCGGTATATTTATTTCGCATTCGCATTTTAAAAGGACATCTCCCATCTATTTCTCCACATAATGTGGATGCTTCGCTCTGGTCATCTTTTAGGTAAACTAGCCTACTGGGTAAGGGATCGTCTGAATGTTTACAAAAAGTGTAAAAAGAGCACAATGGTTTACTTTGCTCGAGTACAAAAATAGCATATCTATAATATAATATAATATAATATAATATAATATAATATAATATAATATAATATAATATAATATTGACCTTCACTGGTATCGCCACACCCCACCAATTTATAAAACGTGTTTTCGGTTATACACAAGAGTATTAGGTACCTGACGTCATATGCTGCGTATTTTGTGTTTAGTTGGTTTTTGCTTATTAAGTAAATCACAGTTCACGCAGATGTGCTTAGCTTTTTCGATCTCAGAGGCAGGTACTGCTTGAGGTACAACACTGTTATTGAACAAAATTTTAACAAGCGCACTTTAGTAGAACGCCTCTTTCTCACATGTTAAAAGTGGCGCTGTCTTCAGAACTATTCACAGTTTTCAAGTTCAACAAACAGCCAAAAGAAAAAATAAAAATACATGAGTTAACGGTAAAGTAACACCAAGGAATATGTTTCCTTGGTAAAAAATTTAAATATATGTGTGTGTGTGGCAGACTTGAATAGGCTAATATATTTCACTGCTTACTCCTGAATTTGCTTAGGAACATTGACCACTGAGTCTGTCGATCTCTTTAGAATTCTGCATATAGGCCTCTACCTCAGTCACTGCACCTTTTGGTAAGTCATGGGTTCAAAGGTTTGAAACGTTTCTTTATATTGTACTAGGCCTATGTACCAGTACTATCGTTAGCAGGAATTCAGATACTCAAGTCTGGGTGTGGGTTACATTTTCCCCCATTGCTAGGTTTCTTTCCTTTATGAAATCTCCTCCTTTAACTAGTTGAACAGATTGAAGTTTATTGTAGCATTTTCATGTTTTTAAAGAACTGAAATGGGTCATAAAGCAGCCCAGAATCCCATAACAAAAAAGCAGGAAGTTGCGAATTAATCAAAGTCATGAGAGAAGATAGTCATTGCCCTACTGTTGTGCAATGTCATTCTAGTGTGACTCACCCAAAATATTTAGGAAAGTGATCTCACTCACCACAATAGGAAGTTGGTCTGCACCAGAGCACTTCTCCACAGCTGTCAAATCAGTGGCAGTAAATTGTAATTTTAGTTAAATCAAATTAATGTGTTTAAGAATGCTTTTATTCAAGAACTGTGTATTCAATATTCAGTAACATTTTAACAAATGCTTGCCATTGTGTTCAGGAAAAATTGTAACTAACTTTTTATCTTATAATAATGTTTTTTCACTTCTAGGGGCCTTTATAACAAAGTGTCATGAAGGGCATTTCTGGTTGTCAGCCAAGGCTGGCTTTTTGGGGAGTGTTGTGCACTTTTATATTGAAGGTGATGGGAATTATTATATTTATAAATATATCTTTCCGCATGTCCTCTATGGTCAGTAATAGATATATGACCTAATTTCCTGTCTTACAGACAGTTGTGGTATCCACTTCCTGTCTAAGAAGCGGGCTGCAGAATGTGGCTACACCGTAGTCTTAAATCACTATGGACACCTGTTGTCCTGTACCTCTTTCTTTGCCTACTATGTAGATAATGGCGTAGGTTGTACACCATAATGGTCTCCTAATGCATAAAAACATCCTGGCTGACTGCTTGTTTTGTATCCTGTAAGTCGACTGTGTTTTGATTCCTGTTTTGTGTGGCTGCAGAGAGACACTGTGTTCTGCCTCCACATGTGGTTGGTCAACATGCAGACTTAAGGGAGTATACATGAGTATACATGCTTACCCAGTGCTCTCTAGTCCAGCCCTGGAGCATGAGAGAAATCGTCTGTGAGGAGAACTACATAGAGTTGGAGCAGTAAGTAGTTCCTAAGGCTTGGTGGGAATTGGGGATTAGACAGAAATGAAAACTATACATTTCTTTTAAGGTATCAGTTCAGTGGAAGATCCCAGTTGTTTCTTATGAAGGAGTGGAATAGTTTGATCTGCAGTCAAAGGTACTTGCAAACTACCGATTTCTAACGTGAAATAGAATAGATGGAGATTTGGTGACCCTTGTTTGACAGGCCGCCACCTAGTGGAGATTTTAAATGCTCTTTTAATAAAGGCTGTAATGGTTTGTCAAGTCAGGTTTTGGCTTTCTCCTTCTTGTCTCTAATGGTCATGTTCAATAAATGACTCCAGGCATTTACAGACAGAGCTGAGCAACTCTTGGCAGGGCGTGTGATCTTCTACAAACCAGGCGTCACCCCCAGAGCACTCCAGACAATAGAAGAGGCTGCAGTGTTAGGGTCCCATTCTCTGCCACAGTTACACGAATGTTAGTGCGCAGTGGCTACTCCTCCCCTCTCTCTTATACCATCAAGGTTCGAGTCAATGTGAATTCATCCATTTGTGCAGCCACCCACTCAATGTGTTGCTTAAAATCTCTCTGAATATCACTGTCCTTTTTTATTAATGTTGTGTAGTGCAAGTTTATCACTGCTTCATATTGTCTCTTTGTCTGTGAGGACCAAGGCATCCAAATGGAAGCAGTTAATGCTCTCATTATTTTCCAGCTCGAAGGGACATCAATCCCAGTTGAGATTTCTGTGGCCTGCACAAAGGTATTCACCTTTTTCCCTTATTCTACCATTTTAGTCTTTGCTCTTCTCTTCTTTTCTAGACTAGGTGAAGGTGTCAGCTACAGACTACCATTAAGTCTCATTTTGTCTCCTCTCTTCTCATCTCTTCTCTCTTTACATTTAGCATCTTTTCTTGTCTCCCTCTCCTCAGCTGAGGCTGTAGCTGATGGCCTTCACCTGCTCTCGTCATAAACCCCTGCTCTTTCTCCTCTGGTACGAGGCTGGTTCAGACACAGAGGAATGAGACTGGGGGCGGGTGGTAGAGTGCTAAGTGACCATGAGATGCGTGAGCATGGTTACAAAGCCAGCCTGAAATATCATGGAGTGGAGCTCAGGATCCTAGCAGAGGCTGGGGGAGCCCAGATAAAGGTAAATAAAGATAAACGGTGAACCATCCCACTTTCAGCTTGTACGGATTTTGTTGATGGTAGTGTTAACACTGCTTTAGTGTGATGAAATCAGCTTGTATGAAAATGAAATGCCCTTTATAGATACTTTTTAACCTGTTTGGTACTGACCTTCCTTCATTCGCATCCGCAGGGTCATGTCATTGAAAGCCAGTATGCTCAGTCTATGTCAGTGGACCTCTTTTATGTTTATCACTGGGAGGATGCTATTTGGCCTGACACTCAACATTGCCGCTTTCAACTCCTCCGCACGCCGTATGTACCAAGATGCTCTCGGTCACCCTGGGTGTGTTCGCTGCTGACGTGTACCTAGAGTGTGACAATTGGGGGTACCACTTTGGCATGGACAGAAGCACAACTCCAAGGGCTTAATTTGACCCAAGTGGTGTTCCACAATGGCAGTCATGCCTATGTACTCCAGCTTCCCTTCTCCCACGCTCTGGTCACCCAGGAGGTGGGACCTATCACTTATAAGGTATTGCACTTCGCTGTTATGGATTTGGAGTGACCTATTTGGGCATGGCCTTCAAATCACTGCTTTTGGAGTGGATGGATTCTTCTTTCAGTTAACTGGTGGACATTATAAGTGACACATCCTAGCCTTGGCCTTTAATTTCATTATCTCCCCTGAAGAGGAGCACTACAGCTATAGCACCGAGGTGGTATTTGATCTGAAAGAACCAGGTGACTCCTTGTTACATTTTGTTTCCAACACACAATCAATCATGTCTTGTGTATAGCTAAAAAGTTTTAAACCTACCAATAAACACAACCTGCTTTGGCTTAATGTCACAATTTATATGAATTTTGCATGCGAAATTACACCATTACACCAAATGCAGCAATATATTACTAGAGAATTTATTTACATACATAACAATTGTAGCACTTTGTAAGACATACAACAGTAGTTTTAATGGTAAAAAAGAAACTGTACCTTTGCTGCCATCTTGTGGCCTTTTGTAACTTAAGGCACAGCATGTGTTCCAGTGTTTAGTTCAGCTGGTTGAGGATGTGCTGGTGTGATGATGGATGATACCTGTGGAAAAGGCTAAACATGAATAACTGATGTTGATATGTGCAGGACCTGAGTTTCAAAGACCTGGTTGCTAAGGTGGAAGTCAGTGCAGTTGATGTTATGACACACAAGGTGAAGCATGCCCTTGTCCAGGGCTGCAAATTTCCTGTTAGAGAGTTGTTTAGTAATGCATAGGCATACACCCACACACACACACACACACACACACACAAGACTGAGTGGTTAGTGTTTGTTTTTAGATCTCTCCAGTTTTCTTTTGGGAACTAATTTTCAGGTTTCAGATTTCTGGAGTACCACAAGTGCCACAGCTTCTGCTGTTTGTTTTACACAGCTAACTTTTCAGCTGCGACTACGGGCAAACACGCAATTATAGTCAGCTAGTTAATGACTTCATTCCAACATTAGGAATTCCAATCTTTATATTGTTATAAACAGAATACTCTCCAGACCTGGGGTACAGCTATTGACGTTCACCAGCCATCAGAAAGGCAGTAAGCTAATCTTCAGAATTTGTGGAAATTGAGTGTGGAATATATAATGTCATTCTGCCTTTAAATTATTAACAAAGTTATACTTTAAGATTTTAACGTTTGCCTCACGTTCACGGCGCGCCTACCTGAAGGTAGGATGGTGGTCTCAGACACCACTCGCTCCATCCCTCCCACTAAGCCTGACGGCACCAACCCACCAAACCCGTCTTGCAAACCGATGGCTACGGACAGCACCAGAGCCTTGTTAATCCCCAGCCTGGACACCTGTGGCACCATGGTGACCATGAGTGAGCTCCCTCACATCCTGTTTACAGAGATTACTCATGTGGCTATGATTAGAAAGATTATTTATCCAAAGCAGTGTGTGTGTGTGTGTGTGTGATTATACGAGATTAATTTATATATATATATATATATATATATATATATATATATATATAATTAGTTCGCACAAGTAGTTTACTCAAAACTTCACCCTCAGTAATGGCATGGAGACTGACAGTATGGGACCAAGAGGGAACAGAAACTGATCTTGAATTTACAGGACAGGAAATTTAATCATTTTGAAACTGTGTGATCTGTAGACCTGGGGATATATCCACACTCTAAGAAAGTATCAGCCATGCAGTTTCTAACAGTAATCAAAATGGTTTGGAAATGACAAAGTGAGGGGAAAAAATTAAAAAATGCAGATGTGGATTCTGTATCATTTTATGTAAGATTCTGAAATGTTTAAGCATAAAATTAGCCACTGTTTTAGTTGTAGGATGATGAGAATTCCTTTGGTGCTGACTTTTTATTTCAACAGAAGATTGTTTACGGGTTAGTGTGCCAATTCTCTGAACAGGTAAAACACTAGCAAAGGCATGTTTAACTTCCTCAGAAAATACAGTTATGAAAATATTCATACCTTTCTGTACTTTTCTGGAGAAAGTCTTGATAGCTGTGAGTAAAGGTGGAGTTTTTGCAGACCTTGGAATGTGAAGACTTGTATTGCAAATAGGAATGAGAGTCTGTAGGTTTATAATGCATGATTGGTATTTTAAACAAGAATTTTGAGACTTAATTGAAACATCCAAAAAGGTTATCCTTATGCCTGGATGTGCTATATTCCACATATTTTCCAGAGCTTGGTGGAAAGGGGACAAAGTAGTAAGCATTTAGAGCTCTTCGAGGGTGTATTTAGCAATACCAAAAATGTCATCAATGTATCTCAGATATACTAAGGCTACAGGTCCAGTGTGTTGTTTAAAAAATGTTTCTCAACAAAGAGGTTAGCAAAGTATGGTCCCATTGTAGTACCCATACTTATTTGTGAGTTTGACTTGGAGTCAAAGGGGAAGTAGTTTAGAGTTACACAAGTTAGCAGTAATATATATTGGAGTGCCTGAAGACTTAATTTAAGCTTAAATTAATGCTGTTCAGGTGGAGGGCAATTACCTCCTGTATGAGAATCAGATAAGGTCCAAACAGAAGTTCCTTCCCATAGAAGGCACCCTCATCCATATGGATGCACCACACAGGTAAGACCAGCTCTCTACAGATTGAGTAAAGTGTCCTTGCAGACTCAGTTTACATTAAATCAATGCTATTTTTTTTTTTTTTTTTTTTTGCTTTTATTTATGTAAACATTTTGGCTTTTCTAGATAAGGAATGCAGTTTTGGTTCCTGCTGTAAGTTTACTGCTTTTTAAACTTGTTTTTGTCCAATACTGACTTGCGTAACTCTGAACAAGACTGACACTGCAGTGCCGCTACCCAGTTAATGGTACTGCTACACTGCCACTTTATGCTCTTCACAATGCAACCATCAACCATTCATTACTGATGTGAAAGTGCACCCAAAGATCCAGCGGGATGAGTCATCACCATCAGCCTGTAATGAGCGGTATCGTTCTATCATGGATAAAGGAAGTCATTACACACTATAGTGATGTCATGTGGTACAATGGTATTGCTGTTTTTGGATTATCCAATTACTCAGTGTTTCTGTGAAGTGATGAATTTACGATGAGGTCATGTGTTTTATGATGTTGACATTTTGCTCAGGTGTGAATATACGAAGAGGCCTGAATGGGTAAGAAGACCTAGAGGTGCTGTGTCTCTCCCTCCTGCATTTTACCAACAGATTATTCCTGACTGTTTCATTACTTCTATGCATGGTGCACCCGCACCACCACCCCAAGCATTAACCTAAAACTTCCTTATGACCTTCTGTCATTTGGTTAATTAAAGAAATTAGAAATTAGTGACACCAGTCAAGTGTGTGTTCATGCACAATGTGTGACATTCAAACAGAGACCAATAAAATTAAAATCATTTGTCACTGTGTTTTGTCATTTGTAAAGAATCACAGGAAGCCAAATAAAGAACTGTTGGAATCAACATAAATCGGATGTTTTAGTCCTTGATGATTGGAAGCGTGTGTATTTGGCTGTGGTGTAGCGTTGTGTATTTTTAAATCATCAGTTCAAGAGTGTAATAAATACTGTCAATATTATGCATAGCTACAGCAATGGATAAAGTGGAGAAGACTTTGTACTTTTTCCTTTTCTTGCTCACCTGCTTCTCAAGGAAATAAAATTACTGATGGAGTAATTTAGTATGTGCTTGATCACGCTGTCCTCGGAGACTCCTACTTCTCCTGCCACGCAGACAGTCAGGTACAACATGGTGATGCGTCATTCCCGAATGTCTGAAAACCTGTGGTTACCTGATATAGGATTCTCAGGTTCAGACTGAGTGATTAGTTTATGTGAGATCTGTAGTGTAATCCCGACTACCAGAGCGTACTGCCTTTTTGCGTGTTCCCACTGAAGTGGCTTGAACTCCTCACTGACCATAAATTATTTAGTTAGTTATTTAGCAGGATGATGAGACATTCAGCCTTAAGTTCAAGTTGATTGTGGTGAATTGTCATGACAGAGAAACATCTGTTCTCATCTCCAAGTCTTGTTCACTGTCTTTGCCCTGGTTTCCTAGACAGGCCTTGTGTGAGGAGAACTATATGGCAGTACACCCATTTGTGCAGTTAATGCAACAGAGACTTCTAGCAGTGTCTCAGTGCCTCAGTGAAATTTTCTCTTCCTTCAGGTGTCTGTGAATAGGAAACGCTTATATCCATATACTGGTACTCTTGAAAACGACATGGGTGTAGTGCGTTTACTAGCCATCACCTACATAATATGTATTTTTGACATTGGATCCTACAGGCCATGGTAATGTAGTTTCCTCATGTCTGACACCTCGCAGGGATCAGCTGTCTCTGACTGGCCGGTTGTATTCGAGAGGGCGGTATGGCAGCCTTTGGTCATGTCTACTGAAAGAGCAGAAGCTCTAGGCTATCTCCTGATGGCCACTGCAGGTCGAATAATCTTCTGCACTGCCTTCAGACAGCCCCACACATCCGTTAAAATGGTGAGACTTTCTCCCAAACTTGTCTTGGGAGTTATGAAGAAGGCTGCTGGTTCAAGCACCACCACTGCCAAGTTGCCACTGTTGGCAAGGCGCTTAACCTTCAATTGCTCAAGTTGTACTCAGTAATAATTGTAAGTCACTTTGGATAAAAGTGTCAACTAAATACCATAAATGTAAATGCATGTTTACACAAATTGAGCTTGATTCATGAAACAAATGTGTATAACAATGTAAACAAAGGAAAGTTTATTTATATAGCACTTTTCACAACAGCAGTTTTCACAGAAAGCAGCTTTACATATGTCCTGGCCCAAACCCTAATAGAGCAAGCCAAAGGTGAGAGTGGCTCCCAGAGGCTGAGAGGAAGAATCCTCAAGAGGAACCAAGACTCATAAAGGGCAACCCATCCTCCTCTGACTGACACCTGACAGCATGATGACATATTTGATATGAAGAAAAGGTAGCAAATGTGAACTAGGAATAATGATCGCAGCAAGTGGGGGAGGGATTAAATTGATATTATAGTCTTAAATTCTAAAGTGTGACATGGCAGTAGTGTGTCAATATCCAGGGCCAGGTCTGGTGGAAGGCCAGCTTGGGAAGGTCAAAGGTTTCCTTTGTCAGGCACACAGTAACAAACGACCTCATGATAGTAGAGATTGGTCCTGGGACAGGACAGGGAAGCTCAGTCTCAGAATTTAACCTAAAGGAGCAGGGATAGCTCAGAGAAAAGCAGAGATGGACAGGAAGAGGAAGGAAATATACTGGCAGACTGACGATCATTGGGGTCTCTCTTCCCTCCATCACGGAAATCTACACAACACGTTGCATCCATAAAGCCACCGGCATTGTGGGAGATCCCACACACCCCTCACACAAACTGTTCTCTTAATAGTTGCCAAATTTTTAAAGATTGTTTTGCAGTATTCATTGGAGTTTTGTTTTACCATGCTTGCCCTTGTCTTTCGTCTCAAGTGAAGAGTCTTCCAGTGGTTCTGGGCCTCACTGGGAGACTTCAGTGATGACTCACCAGTTCTCTGTGAAAACTAACTTGGGGAAAAATTTGAGTAAAATGGAGGTAAATGATCAGCTTCAGAACAAGCAGACCACCATGGTCCAAGGCTATACCATCAGAAGCAGTGTAGGAACTGTAGGGTGAAGCATTCCATATGTTCCTGAAGGAGGATTTCTAAGGATGAGGGCCTTCACTATTAAAATGTCTCGGAACTGGTTCAAGAGTGATTTAAAGGCTTAGGGTAAATGGGTAAAGTCTTTTCAACCCCTATGGGTGGTGCATTGTTACTGGAGTCGTCTGTGTGGCCCTTGGCTGAAGGTGCACCTAGTAGGGGCTCAGTACTTTTGTACAGAAAGAGATCTGCTATATTGTTTGGACAATTAACCTGAAATTTGAGGTTTTTCCACTTTTTAAAATGTAATTCAGGCTGAATTTGTCTATGCGTTTCTTTACTTCTTAAAAAGGGTGACTTCTAAATTTCAGAGTTTTGTGAAAGGCCCTCAATATATATGCGAGAGAGAGAGAGAGAGAGAGAGACAGAGACAGAGAGAGAGAGAGAGAGAGAGAGAGAGAGAGAGAGATTGAGATTGTGTAAAGAGTGTAAATATTGTTTGTTTGGTACTTTGGTACTTTGGTGTTGGATGCTGGTGGTAGGGAGTGTATGTATCAGGGAGTTGGGGAAGTCTGCTGTATGTTTCTTGTGTTGTTGGGATTAGTTAGTGTGGTGTTTTATTTCATTAGTGTGGGTTTTGGTTATTATTTTGGCCTGGGTCACTGCTGAAGGAATTGCACCAGTAAGATTATGTGTAAATGATAACCTCTGTACAATACACTGAAAAACCTTCCACTTGTGATTCAGTTTATTTTGTTGCTGTTAATTTTTTTCTGAACATTCCAGAAAGGACAAAATTGTAAAATGTGGATGCAGTCATCCTAGAAAAATAAGATGTACAAAGAACTATAATGGTCTGAATGTCTCCATCTCTCCAGTGTGTTCCACTGATGGTGTAATAACTGTTGTGAGAGATGTCACCAAGGTATTCCCTAGTGCCGTGCCTGCCATGACCACCTTGTTTTCAACCCCTGCAAGCCCAGAGAGTTTGATTAAACCAGAGTTCTGTTTTCCTGTAAATGTAACACCTGTGGGTCCAGGGTCAAGGTTTGACTTACAAATCTGTTTCAGATTTTTGGCATGTTCCTCCATGCTTAAAGTTTAATTTTTGTCTAAAACACAGTCTTGGTCCTTAACTTTTCTTTACAATTTGAATTACATTTTTTGAAATATGAAAATGAGATCCTGTTCTATATGTCTCATTCCCCTGAGAACAAGCCAGTCATCACCAGAGATGTTGCATACAAGTAAGCTGGACAAGCGTCTATGAGTTGCCTTGGGAACCCTGGTGAACCACCATGTTAATATGGAAATGTTGCAGAAGCATCTATGAACTGTTCCTGCTTACAGGATAACAGTAAGGTGCATATATTCAGCACATGGCACCAGCAGGCTGTTTGTCAACAGGGGGCTCAAAACTGGGCCTCCAGCAGTGACTGCTCCAGCTGGTCAAAAAGACCAGGCCCCAATGAAAGGTTGAACAGCATCTGTTATCATTATTTCTGCCTTATTTCTGATTTGCCCATTCTCTGTAGCTGACAATTTTCTGCGCTTTCTGGGATATGGCCTCTTCTGCTTAACCCATAATGTAAAAGAATCAGGTTGCTCTTCAGAGTCACTGTTTGGGTCTTACCCATCACCATTTTCTAACATTTGGTTCTTGGATGAAGTGTTAAAGGTCAAACCCAGCATGAGACGGCTTTACCCTACTAGGGCCACAGTTACTAAGAAGCCTGCTTCTGTTCATGGGGCTCCAGTCAAGTATGTGTATGTGTCCAGCTAGGGTTTAAAGAATGCAAAAGGTGTTTTCCAGGCTGCAAAAGATAAGTGACCAACTGTCTGATTTCAGTTGTCCCTGTAGAATTACCTTGTGCAGTTTTAACTAGTGACTCTTGAATTATTTTCTGCTCCTTGTTGTTTCAGGAGAAACGTGAATCTAAGTGTGTTGTGTTGAAAATAACTTAATAAATTCTTACTTTCCAACCTTGCTCTGAATGAGTTGCATGTCTTGAATGAGTTGCATGTCTGTGGCCCAAATTTGTTGTATGAGCACTGTTCATCATCTTTGCACACCACTGCACACTTTAGTGCCTTCCCAATTCCCAGTACAGCCGATGATACACCGCCAAATTCATGGACTTAATGTGTTGGAGCTGGGGTATGAAATTAGCAGGGTGGGAGGACTTTTCCACAATACCTTGTTTTATGAAGATGCTCAAATAGCCATCCCATGTAATATTACTGATGGCCAAGTTAAACACAGTTGTTTTATGGGCTCTTGAATACTTTATTATTCCCCAATATGACAAATCTCTTGTTGTCCTGACAAGCTATATAAGATGCTTTGAGTTTCATGTGATCCTGAGGACTATGATACAGTGAGTGGGGCAGTTATAGCAAGGCTTTAAATGCAGTTAAATAAATCTAGAATAATCAAGATCTTACAGGCAATTCTTAGGACAACCTGTTTCCTACTTTACAATTTTCTGACACTATCAGAAAATTGGGAACAGCAAGCTATTACTCATCTAAAATGTCAGGCTGGGTCTCGATATAATTAAGGTTATTAGAATTAAATATGCAGGTTTAGTTTCCTTGCCCAACAAATGAAAGCCCTGAAATATTTGGGGTAATCCTGTGGTGTTATGTTGATACAATATGATCTTGCCCCCAGGAACCATTATTCTTATCTTATAGTTTTTTTTTTGTTTTTTTTTGTTGTTGTTGTTGTTTTTTTTTTTGGGGGGGGGGGGGGGGACCTAGAGACAGAAGACACATAATTTAAGGGAAATATTTTAAGAATATTCATTTATTTACAAAATTTAGCTCTACATGTCAGTCTCTGAAATGTTAGTTTCTGAAATTGCTAAAAAATGTATGCAGTGAGTCAGTTATCAGATTACAGGTATAGAAGTTCTAAATTTTAATAAACGTCTCTAGACTTTTAAACATGCAACTCCCCCTTTGCATTTGTGTCAGTCAAAATACAGGCCAGAGTCCAAGTTACCATGAAGGGAACCCCATGTCTGCTGCTGCCCTGAATACAGTGGCAGGACTGGGGTTTTAGGTGCTGCCTGTTGACTCTGAGTGGGGCCCATGCTGCCAATAGCTGTGGTGAAACAAGCACTGGGGGTCTTGTTGCTCTGGAGAAAGGCTAACTGGGCCTGAGACTGCACCAGGTTCTGGATCAGATTGTGGGTTTGATGGGTCTGTGCAACAAGATGATTTGGATGCATCATGGTTCGGGCCTGGTTTTGGAGGGCCTGGGTCAGGTTGTGGTGGGTGGTTGGATAGATTCTTTCCCTCCAGTCCTCTTGCTGTTGACGATGGATCTTCATGTGAGCATTTCTGCTTTTGATCTTGTAGAACATCCTGAAAAATGAACAGTAAGAGGGAAAATGGTGATTAGATTTGAAATAGGTTTCTTTTTTTTTCTTTTGTTTTTTCTTTTGTTTTTTTTATTGTAAAAGCCAACCTAAAGTTGAAAGCTGACTGGGCTATTTCCTAATTTAAAAAAACAAAACAAAACATGTTTTATACTTGCTGAAAAGAGCACTTGAGAGTAGAGTCAGATTGCAACCTAAGGAAAAACTGATGGTTGAAACCTGTTGCTCTTCCCAAATATACTGAATAATTGGGTACACAGTTCATTGACTCCTGAATTTCAAAAATGCTTTGAGTTTGATTGCCAAATGGTTTTAATATTGATAAACTTTGAGTATGCAAGCAGATTATGCAAGGCAGACAAAAAAATGAGAAATGAAACTTTCACTTGAGCTCTAGAGAATGAATAAATTAAGAATCTCACATCACTTATTAATTAGGTTTTTATACTAAATAAACAATGTGTGGGAGCATCTGAGGTGCATACTTACTTTCCACACTGTTTGCATGGGAAGCTTGTAGCCAATGAAGGTGCATGAATTATTCTTTCTACATTTATAGGGTTCATTATCTTGGAAGGCATCATAATCTGTAAATAAAAGTATCTCATATAAAATAGAAGTATCTTAAATTAAAATAATGTATTGCTTTTAAAAGTTGTGTTAGAGCCATAAACTACTATGTATAACTTTTTATCTTATATAGATTAGAAACCACCAAATATGAAACATTTTAGATTTTAGATTTTATCACTTAAAGGAATATTCCAACATTTTCAACCTATTCTGACTCTTGCATCTTTTGCATATGGTCTGTTAAGATTTCAACGATTTCAGTGTGTTTCTCTATACATAGAAAAGAACGTAAAAAATCAGATTCCATATATCTTAACAACAGAAGCCAATAGACAGGAGCCTATAGCCTTGTAAAAACCTAAAAACGTCTATATGTGTTTTGAATCAAATGGATTTTCTGACCTTTCATGAGTACAGCAAAATGCTTCAAAAGTATTGTCTATGATAAACGCTATAATCTGGTAGTTAGTTTTCGGCTGAAAATGCGGGCACATTCTTTTAAGTGCTTAGGTTTAGTAGTGTTGAGTAAAGGTGGCTGTACTTGGTTAGTGGCAGTAACAGATGTTTCTCTGTCCAACTGTAGCTGCTGTTCTTTATCTTTCAGCTTCTGCTTCCTCTGTTTCTCTTGGAGCCGCTTGAAGTGATAGTAGAATTCCACACATTGTGAAACTCGTTTTGTTTTTACCTTAAAAATAATACACAGACTGTAAATAGTTTGGTCTTTCCTGTAGATAAAATTTTATTTTCAGGGCTTCAAAAAGACACAAATACCATTTTTTGAATGAAGGAGAAGTCTTTGCCATACAGGGAGAATGCTTTATGGAACAACTTTTGTTCACTCAACCGCCAGACATCACTGCCTGTGAGAGGATCAGAGAGAATAAGTGTTTCAGTATTAAGGTTTCATGAGAGATCTTTAACAAAGAACAATGGAAATAAATTGCCCTTTTTATACCCACACATAAAGAAGATTAAAGATAATTTAGGCATCTTAATATGAAATAAAAATGCACTATAAAAAAGGAAAAAAAACAGAACATAATAAAGAGTGCAGTTTTTGTACTGTTGATGCTTTGTCATTTGAGATCTGCATCATCACTGAAAGAGCAAAAAATATGGTTTGATATGAAATTGGATTAAAATGACAATAAACAAGGTAGTTTGTGATGAAGGGGTCAACTGCAAGCATCTGTCATGGAGCTGGAAGAGAGAATGTGTCATGACAGATCAACAATGCAAACTTTTAAATTATTTAAATTACATCCCAATTCATGTTTATGTGACCAAGAGGCGCAGCATTCTTTCGAAAGCCCTGGCATTCAGACCTGTGGAAGACGAGCTAGACGAGGGCTGTCCAGTCTCATCCACAAAGGTCTAGTGTGAATGCAAGCTTTTATTGCAACCAAGCAGGAACACATTTGATTCTACTTGTTTCATCTTCAGGCAGGCTCCTGCTTGGTTGGGGTAAAAACCTGCAGCGACACCAACCCTTCGTGGATAAGATTAACCCACCCCCATAACCCACCTCCATACACCCCCTCCCCCAAGCGGGTCTCTTGCATGAGACCTGTCGAATCTCAATGCAGCAAACAACCAAGTCACCAGTGTTAACGGAATGTCATTCTCCTAATTTACAGAGAAATGCCTTCTATTTGCAGAAAATTAGGGTCAGAGTGCAGTCCGAGGAAGAATCAAGTGGTTGAAACATGAAGTAATAAATGGCATCATATTTTGATGTAAGGTGAGGGAAAAGAGTAGCATGAGTGACTGGGTAGATTGTTAGAAGTACCAGTATAATGGTAGTCTCTTGAGGGTGTTGAGTTAGAGAAGAAAATCATCTCCAGAGCAGCCTGTAATAGATACATGCTTTTAGAGAAAAATAGATTTATTGTTGTTGTTATTGATTATGACATTTGATGGCATTACATATAAGAACTAAAAGTTCCTTATCAGATAAGAATAATTATTAGTCACTCCTCACCAATATGTTGCCTTGGCAGGATGAGAGGCTATGAAGGGCAAGTTCCAGGTTAGCGCCACCTCCAGGTGAAGCAGCAGAGATGCTCAGATCTAGAAGACTCTCCACTGCAAAAGAACATTAATTTAGCTTTCCATTTATAAGCAATCTGGGCAAGACATGTTGTGTCCTCTAGAAGGACTGAGAGTATTTATTTTAAAGAACAATTCTTTTTTTTAAAAAAGGTGCAAGACAATGAATATGAGACAACGTACAAAATGTTTGTGTCTGGATATGTTTGTGCATATATATAGTTGTACTGTTTCTGGCATTCTGGTCTCACTATTTTTTTAAATAAAAGGAAAGGATTGGGAGGGTTACTTTAAAAATGTTACATTACAACTTACTGACTACCTCTATATCTGTGTGCATGAATCTCTAAATGTATCTGTAATTAATCCAAAGGGTTGTTATATTAATGAAATCTGATTACTTTCCATTAACTTTTGGATTACTTTTTATAGTTTTATCTTAAAATAAAAATAAAATTAAAAAATACATTTTTTTTAAAATATGCATATAGTAACATAAAATACCCTATCAAAAAAAATTGTGTTGATAACAAAATCTTGTGTCCACGTGAAACAAATCCCATGTTCACGACAAATAAATCTTTTAGCACAAATGATGTCATATGCACCACTAAAAGGGATTAAACAGAGGTGTATTTGTGATATATTTAATTGTGCTATTCATTCCTTTAATCCAGGGGAGTCCAAGTCTGGTCCTGGAAATCTACCACACTGCAGAGTTTAGTTCAAACCTTAATCTAGCATACTTGACTCATATTAAGATTCTACTGAAGTACTTGATTAACTATATCAGGTGGGTTAGAACAGGGTTGAAAGCAAATTCGGTAGAGCGGTAGAATGTCAGAACCAGACTTGACCACCCCTGGATTAAAGGCATTAATAGCACAACAAAGTACTCACAAATGCACATCATTTTCCAGTCACAAGTTGCATGGGTTTAAAGGTTTAAAATGCATAAAAACACAATGCATGGTACATATTCTAAAGCTTCAAAGAAATGCAGGGTACATTTGATACTGATGCTGTTGTAGCATGACAGCCGTTATGGGAACCAATGACTTAATTAAAACAATTTAAAATGGGGAAAAAAGAAGAAAGAAAAAAACATAAATGTTCATTAAACTATAGTGTAATCCTACTAGTAATAACTATTTTATAATTAACTGTAATCTAATTACATGGTTGAAGTAATCATAGCTTGGGTGTGCATGGGATTCTCTGAAATTGGCTCACTCAGTATTATTGGTTATGTGGCTGGAAATGCCTATAGTTCAAGGACTTCAGAAGTGTGCCACCAAAAAAACAAACAAACAAAAAATGCCGCCAAACTTGCATGTGGAAAAGAACACCACAAATCGCTGAAGCTTTTAAGGTGTTCAGGACAAAATGGAATCAATCTGTATATATATAAAGCATACATGTCTTCTGCTAAAATGTTGGGCATCAGTTTCAAACCACTCAACTGAAACTGCATCTGAATGCAAGATTGTTAGAAGATGTCAGTGTGCCGTAGACTATTCAGTATAAAGGGATATGGTGCCAAAACATGCACCAGCAATTAAACCTGGTGTACTAAACATACATAATACAGTGCCACTATTCAAAACAATAAAATATACATGCCCATCCATATATGCAAGAATAAAATATGTCTTTATAGGTTTAATCCAAAATAAAACAAAAGAAATAAGATAATCATTTAAATAACTTTTGAGGACCCCATAAAACAACTTTTTTAAAGGTCAGACAAGATGACTTTTTTTATTGGTGTTCTTACCGTGCTCTTGTAGTACATCATTCTCCTCTAACTCCGCCCATGGTTTCCAAAGTAACTCTTCCCGGAGTGGTTCTTTTGGCCACACCTCAAGCTCTTCCCTTTCCAGCAAGTCAGGCAACTCAGCCTGAAACTCAGTTCCTATATTCACGTGGCTGGTTTGTGTGCGTGAGACAGAGAATCAGAGAGTCAGACATGTGATTGAGGCTGCAGTCCATCATGTTTTCTGTAGTTGTAATCCGTTTGATCAGTTTCACAGCAAAAGTAAAAAAACCCATAGCTGAATAAGCTCTAATACACAACAGTTGAAAGCTGCAGAGACACAACTCTCACCTCTCTCGACTGCGGTGCACTCTTTCCTCTGATACCAGTCCCCTGTTGTTCAGTGGAAGCAGCAGGTTGCAGTAGAGCCCTGTTCCGCTCCGAGTGGGGTTTAGCATGGGTGGAGGAGTGTAGTGAAATCTTGAGTTCTCCCAGTCATCCCTCACTACTCCTGAGTGGAGCATGCTGTGAAAAGGCACTCCAGTGTAGATGTCTGAGGAAGTGTTCTAGTAACGAGAAGACAGTCCCAGTGAGTCAGTATTCTGCCAGCTACTTAACAGCAGTATTTCCCTACACTGTTACAGAAATAAAACTGGACTCTGTAAGAATTAAATGGCAGGCAAACATCCAGCAGGGGCACTGGAGGCGCCTTAACTATCTTCTCCGGTAGTTATGTTCACACCTGGCAGCTGGAAAAACATAAGGAATATGTTCGCTGGAGGCCAGAAGTGGATTTCAGCTCTTCGTCCACTTTCAGTGCCTCTGTCAGAGCAGGAGACTGTTGGAGTGGGGGGCAAAAGGATTGAGATGACGGGATCATCTACAGAAAAAGAAAGTAGATATTAAATTCTAGATGAACCGTTTAAATGAAATGACAGAAGAGGCTTTGCCAAGTAGATTTTCAGCGACAGATGTTGAAACAAAGAGCTGTGCAATACTTTAACATCATAATTTGGCCAGTCATAGAACTCCAAAGTCATTGTTGGAGGTTGAATCATCTAGGTTGAATTATACTATGGTTTTATTGTAAGTTAATGCCATTTCATCCACCTGAGACCATGCCATTTGATCTTCAGAGGTCTCAGGGTCATGCTCTTGCTGAAGCTCTGGAATAGATTGTGGGAGTGGATTCTGCGCCATAGGTGAACATGGAGAGGTCTCCAGTGAGTATTCTGAGAGAAAAAAGCATTTGTATCATCTGAGTTAAAAACTTACTAAATTGGCCATGGCGAATGTCTTAAACGGTTAATTCTGTAACCGTAAATGTAAGTTACCTGCATCTCTCTCTGTAGCGCTTGTTGATCTTAGATGAAATCCCAGTCCATCTTGGTAGATCACAGATGGGCTTGTGTCTAGATGGAGATGCTGTGTTATGTCTCCACTCCCACTAGAATCCATAGAAGGTGCATGCCACTGGGCAGCAGGAAAACCCCCTGACAGAGTAGAACTGGTACAAGGGAGGGGTGGAAAGAAATGCAAGGAACCTTGGGAAGGGGACTGCGATTGTGCGTGGTTCAGTGTCTGTGTAGCGGAAAGATGGATAGCCCGTTTGGGAGGGGAGAGAGATGGAGGGGGTAGAGGTGTAGGTGGCGGACTGAGTACCAATGGGAAGGAGAGAGAGGGGAGAGGTGGAGGGGAGCCATTTGAAGCCATGTTGTATTCACGGTGATCACCACCGCTGGTAATACTGGAAATGTTTCGGCCATAAAATGCCTCAGAGAAGGAGTCAAGTTTCTGTTGATTTCCTCTTGTGGCACCATAATCCTCCATTGCATCCTGTTGCTGGGAATTAGAATTCCACTCCTCCTCATATACTCCAGTGTGGGCTTTGGTTCTATTCAGTGGTATAGGCTGAGATGACACTGAAGACTCCAAATCCCAATATGCAGAGCTGATCTGTTCATCAATTCTATTCATACTAGTTCCAGAAGTGGCACAGTTGTCAGTGGACTCACACAAGAGGTTACCACTGTCTCCATATTGGTTTAGCCTGTTCTGGAAAAGGCCATGGTTTGACCTTTGATGACCTAATGCCTGAAGGCGGTACATGGCTGGAAAGGGACTTGGAAGTGATTCGGAAGGATGAATTGAAGTATGGTCAGCCATGATCTGTGGAGTTGTGTGTCCGTGTGAGAGAGAGCGCGAACCAGAGGCAGCATAAAAGTTCTTTACTTGCCAGTCAGAGGACAGCCAGAGGACAGTCGTGGCATCTTAGAGGCTGGGAACGTTGAAATACATACACAGTTGCAATTTCATGTTAAACTCTACATCACATGACAACAGCAAAGGCCTGCCTGATTTTTAGTGACAATTAGAGACTGAGAATTCAAAGCTTGTACCTCAAATACTTTAGTTCTGTGTCTGTTCTCTTTGCTTTGTTGTCTTTCTCTCCTGTCCTTGAATTACTGCAGTCCACACTGTAAATCAAACTGTGAAAAAGTAGAAAAAGTGAGACAGTAACAAAGAAAGAGATGTTTCGCTGTATTGGTTTTAGATACATCTCCAGAGATTCTGAGGTCAAGCAGTTTGCCTACTTTCACCTGCATGGCGCAAACAATCTTGTACTTTCTGTCAAGTTCACCTAATTTAAAATGTCCAGTTTTGGTTTTGGCTCTACTCACCGGTATTTCTCTCATGCTTTTTTGGTATCTTTGGTTTTCTTCAAATTTGTCTTCTGTCTACATATGATAAGCCTCTAAGATGTTCCGTGGTGCGATCTCTTCTACTTACAAATGAAAGTACAAAACCTTCACACGTGCAATCTATCTCCCCCACCCTCCTCTCTCTCTCTCTCTCTCTCTCTCTCTCTCTCTCTCTCTACCCACCTCCCACACATGCTGTTACATACACACAAACATTTCACCCATACATGTTACAGCACTCCCACATGCAAGCAGACAGGAATACACATGTGAACGCATACATGCAAGCAGGTGCTGCCGATCAAAAAGTAACTCTTATAGCTGTCAAAGAGTCAACCCCACCCCTAAAACCCCAAAAAGCAAACCACATCCTGGGGAAAGAGTCACGGATCTCCCTTTCTCTCTGTTTCTTTCTGTCTCTTGTCCTATCCCTCATTCTTTCTCTCCTGCTCTATTTATAACCGTCTCCTAGCACTGTAGTAACTTGCACCCACAATACTCACAGAATCATAAAACATCCTGTTTTTTGCTTAATGTCTAAGAAGGCCTATGTTGATTTATAGATAGTAAGCAAAGAGAACACATCCAGAAAATATTTGTTTTTCCATAAGAAGTCTTGATCAGGGGTTGGAAGTGGTCTCTAGAGTCAGAGATGAAGGCAATTTGACCTGTTATTTAAGAAAAGGATAAAAAATTCTTTTATAATGTTGATGTGGAATCATTCACCACCTGATTGTTAACAGTATCTACAAGAAACCACACAACCGATCTCAGGTCAGTGTAAAAGTACAACCTCCATCAGAACCATTGTTCACATGCTTAAAAGTTTTATCTTAAGCATCGCGTGTGGTAAGTGACTCACAGCGTCTTAGGTCTGAAAGGCGTATGAGTCGACATGTAGCCCTCATCAAGGAGACTGTGGGTGTGTGTGTTAGTGTGTATACGATATGCGAGTGGCAAAGCTTCCTGTCAACACTGTATGTGTGTGTGTGTGTGTGTGTGTGTGTGTGTGTGTGTGTGTGTGTGTGTGTGTGTGCGAGTTTGCCAGTGTGTAGACTTCTGTGTGTCTGTCGGCCAGAGTGCAACCATGTTTGTACAAGTGTACATGTCAGTTTGTGTGTATTACTGTGGGTGAAAAAAAAGAGTTGCCTTTATGCAAGAGAAGGTTTCTTGTGTTTCGAAGTCATGTGACAGGAAGTTGACCATGAAACAGCAGCAGTGCAGGAAGTGGACAAGGGAAACCTCCGTACATCCCGCCCCCGTTCTTGTTTGCTCTCCTCATTTCTCTCTCTAAACATGCAAATTTCTCCTACCCACAACCCCACAACATAAGTATAGTTTCCATACACCGCTGGTTACTTCACACCTTTTCTCACCCATCTTTCCACCTACACATAGTGGTTCCCCTTATGTAACTCCTGTCTGCCTCCCTGTCTCCTTCTGCCTTCTGCTGAACATACTGACAGATTCTGCAATGAGCATGAACAAGATCTATGAAGAGTGACTCAAATCACTGAGTCACAAACACACACACACACACACCCACACACACAGTGAGGTATGCAGATCTATTTGGCCCACAAATGGTATGGGTTCTTCTGAGTGGAATAATGTGCTATGCTAATCGTGAGGTCAGTACAGTTCGCCTGGAACAGTCACCTTCACCAACCTCAACTTGATCATAAGCAGTGTGGGTGAATCTGAGAGACTGAATCTGAAAAACAATGCTTTACAGATTTATATATGTTCAGGCCAGTGAAGTAGATTTGATTTTAATATTCTCAAAAGTAAGAGAAATGTTGTGCTCCTTATCTGTGAGGTTGTGAGGAAATGGAGCTGCTAATGTGATTTCCTTACATAACTGTTTTCAGATGTATCCGTGAAAATCTAACTCGGGCCTAAGTTCAGACAAGCGAACATCTCTTTAGCTTGTACAGGAGACAAATATATTGAAAATAAATTACAAGAACATAGAGGATGTGAAAAAAGGGAAGTGTGTGGAGGCTTTGAGTTTAGTTTCTTGTCAGTTCAATGTGAGAGACTGAACAGAGGAGGGGGAAATTAACGGAGTGGTGTGGACTTTTTTCTTTGTCTCCATTGATCTCTAATTCTCCATCTGGTCTAGTCAATGTCAAAATGTCACGTGTGAGAGCTGAACAGAAATGGGAGCAGGAGGTGCGATTTGAGAATGAGGATGAGGAGGCCAAGTGATAGGGTCCTTATTCATAGTGCCTGGAGAAAAAAAAAACAATTAAGCCCAATTTAGCACTTTGTGCTGTCTATTGTGTAATTGTAGAGATTACTTGAGAGGGGGGTTTAAAACACCACACTACAAATCAAGTCAATGGACGGATTTGGTGCGCAGTAAAGGAAAGGCACATTTCGGTTTACACGGCTGGAGAAGAAGACTAGATCTACTCATGCAGAAGCAGATCTTGTCTCCGCCCTAACCACTGGACTTGAAATTCTGTGTGACAATCAGGTACACCACGATGTGATACAATTTTTACAGACTCAAGTTTAGGCTCTTAAATATAAATAATCTTTCTTTTAAGTCTGTAATTGTGAGCAAACTACTGCCACTATGTATGTCTGCCCCATGACAAAAACTGTGGATTAAATCCTGAAGGAAAAGAAGGAAGTCTATATACCAGTTATGTCTAAATAAATCAGATTCAGATACCAATCTGGTAAAATGCTCTACAAAGCATATTCTGTTTTTTAATTGCTCAGCAACTGGACTTTCACAAGCTCCTGTCCACAGACAAGATGAAACACTAAAAGACCTGGAGGTGTTGAGGAAGAGAAGGTGAAAAGATTTTTAGGTTATATGTTTAACTATGTTTATCTGCAGAAAAATGCATGACTCCTTAATTTCTTGACCTCCAAATACAAAATGAAACATTTCTGAAAATGTTTTTCCATTTAAGATTCCTACAATTAGCACAATTACACTACTTTTGGCTGCCAGATAGTCAATATATTTCTAATGAAGCAACACTTATTATAGGAAAAAAAATCCAATAATCACTCCAATAAAGGTAGCGCATTAGCACATTAATGCAATATTCATTGCGAGTTTTGGGTCTGCACTTTGACACGCGGTCAGGTCAACAAAAGGTTGTCAATGTAGTAAGGCATATTTACGAATGTCTCTTACTGACTAAAATGGTTTTAAAATTAAAATCTTAATCTTCTTGTCCACAAGTTTGGTTAAAGGAGTAACTACAGTGAAACTACAGTGAACTGAATAAACAATTTGCTCTGTCTACAAAGCGACTGTTTTTTGTAGCTGTACTTTTATGGTAGGTCGTCTGAGGAACCACATCTAAGCTATTAGTATAAATAAGCAGACATGAGTTGTGGAAATAATATAAATTACATTCGTGTTTGGAAGTTTTGTTGATTTTTTTTTTAACTTGACTCATCATAGGCCACTGAGAGACTTCTGTGGGGGAACCAGGATATTGGCACAACCGGTATGATACAGTACTTGGAAGAAATGGCCTATCTAGGGTTTATCTAATATGCTGTCCTTTAGAAAGCTACCAAGATGCCAAACAGCTCAAATCGTTTTCAAATCGTTTTCGTAAACACAATGAGAAGTAGCACTTACCAAACAAATGTATATTAGTACTTTTTAATTACATAAGAATAAATGTTAAAATAAGTATTTAATCACTCACATTATGATTACTGCACCTAACGCAAACCCAGCATAGAAACTTTAATGCTATATAGCGCTTGTACTAAATAAAATGTTTACTCACTGCAAACATTATTACATACCTCAGTGTATACCAGCCGAAGTTTCAACATTGCATGTGTTTTGATTATCATGATGAGTAGTGCAAAAAGACAAGCTCATAAAAAAGCAAAAACAAAATCATGGATTTTGTCTCTGAATATGAACATGTGCCATACAAATTATTAAATGTGTAGACTTAGTGAAAAAAACACAATACTTACTCAAACGTGGTGAACAAATATGGAAAGGAATTTCTCGTGCGACCTGGAAGCAAATCTAACCAAAACATAAGGAAAAATCAGTTAGCCATTTCTAAATTATTTCTCACCTTTTTTTATTACCCCATAAACTAGTTCTGACCTATACACAGATAGCTAGCTGTGCAGTATTGCACATGTCAAAGCATCAGTAAATCAGAATTGGCATGAAGAAAACCTCATCATTCTACTTACCGTAGCTGATGGGTGGTTTTTTATATACATGCTCAAATTCAAGGTAAATACACTTTATACAATTCTTAATAAATGCTGAAATCTGAGATAAATCCACTAAACACTAAAGTCCTAGAAATGTTAAACATTGTAAACATTATCAAAAGCAATTACACGCTGTTTCCCTCACAGAACATCTAACTGAAAACACCCCATCATCGTCACTATGACAGAATAGTCATCTGTTATTATCTATATATCATTGTTTATTTCAACACCACTCAAAATGTTAACTAAATGAAGGTTTTCCAAAGTTTTCACTCAAGATAGTGTCCTCACCATGCAAAGGAAAAAATGACACTTGTAAATGACATTAGCATTGGAGCTAATGCAAATATCTTTATCTGCTTTTGATATGAACGCACATAATTACAAATGAATTTGCAAATGAACACCAGAACATGATCTGAAGTACAACAGGTATGACAACAGTCATGGGTAATCAAAAGTGATAGTGTACGAACAAATTGCAATCATACATCAAATGCATTAACACTTACAAGGCCGTTTTGCAATACATTTTACCTATCACACAGAAATGTAGATCTTTCTGTATCGCAACATTCAGATCTGAACCAAAAGCAAGTCTCAGTAAAAAAGTTCTCTTTCATAAGGCAAGAGCTGGAGCTGTTGGTGGTAAGTTTCATGAAACACCTCACTGTATTTCAAACTTTAAAGTAAGAAACATTTAGCAGTGCTGTTTTCTTGTTTGGTTTGACGTTGTATGTATAATGGGCATTATCATTAACATAAAATGTTGAGAAATGCTACGTTATTAAACTTAAATACAAAGTACAGAAGATTGAGCACTAGATTTAGAATGAATGGCTTACCTCCCTGAAATGTTTCATCCAGGTTTTGAAGCAATCTGCGAGTTGTCACATAGGATATGTGATGCATGTGTGTGTGCATATGTGTGACTGTATCACACATACGAGTAGAGAGAGAGAGAGATTGTGGAGGTGTTAGTAATGGTTAAAGCTTTGGTACGATGTCTCTTGGTTCCTCTGATCTCTCGAAGACTTCGTCACTGGGATCCTGGAAACAGAAAGAGAAAAAAACACACACACATCACAATCTACCCTGAGTAAAAAACATGTATCGCTCCGAGCCAACCTAGGCCTCAGAGACTGCTCTCAGTTTGACAAAGCACTTGTCCATACTCTTCGCTCTTTTTCCTTCTCCTACATTTGTCATTTGGGTTTTTTTCCCCCCCCATCATATTTTAATCTAACTTTACAATGTCATCATCCCCAAGATCCAAGGTTTTTCCTAGTTCTGGTGAGTATAGGTAATACTCTGCGCAGACATGTAGGAGGACAATAGAAAGGATTTGGCACTTTAAAACCTCTTTGTCACAGAGATTCCAGCTAGAGGCCTAAGGTATCATTAAGGTTTGACACAGTGATGTGATCACATTTGCTGTTAGTGTTCGTGATGTGAGGTGGTAATTGCATTTTAATCACAGTGACAATAGCATGAGTAAAAGTTATAATTAATTTAGCATAAAATAACATGACTAAGTGTAGTTCTTAATTTTTGTATAATTACTATTTCTAATATAAATACAGCGGTCATTAGACTGATGGCGGTACATGAGATTGAGATAATATGTTCTTTCTGGTCAGATGATTACTATTTTTCTCTCTAATGTTATTTTCTCTGTATGTATGGAATCCTCCAGTTTTTCTCATTAAATAAAGAATAAAAAAGAGATAATATCTTAGAAAAATAGTACAATACAAAAGGAAGCATTGTAAACCTGGATGATATCAAGCAATTCTGCATACACTGTGAAGTGTAGTCAATAATGATGAAGATAAAGCTGAAGATTACAAAGGTGAGCTTGAGTGTAGCGAATGTCAGTGGGCTGACCCAGTAAAACTGAGAGTCGGGCATGACTGTGCACCGCACCAAGAACAGTTTCACATTGTCAGGGCAAGAGGGGGCGTTCTCTCTAAGTAGCATCCTGTAAGACAGAGAGTAGAACTTCATGTTTATCCCAAAACTAAAACCAAGAATGCAATTAAGTGAGACTAATTCTAAAAATATTTTAAAGATAACTGTAATGTGCTAAATGACTAAATGTGCAATGAAAGTAGTTTTGGAGTGCAAAATATGTTTTCCAAAAATTATATATATTTTTCATATGTTGTATAAACCTTTAATCTGAAAGAAGGTTGTACTTATATACTAGTCTTGGTACTTATAAACTAGTTCTTTTCAAATTTGCAAAAAAAAAAAAAAAACAGCAAAAAAACGATTCACTGCCGTCAAAACCTGACCCCAGTCAGACCGAAACACCCATCTCCACTCAGGCTCATACACATACATGAAAAACACACAAATACCTTGCCATGTTACTCACATAGCGGCTCAACCACACATTGTCATAACAAGAAAGCAACGTCGCTTTTTACCAGAAACCTCTCTCTGGTGTGTCTTCAAATATCATAAAGCCCTACTGACAGTCGGAACTGAACACACACACACAGATACAGATGGCAGAAGTTTACTGTGGCTGTACAGTAACATTATACATTCAGATTATTCCTAACAGTCTAGTTCATGTCAGATTTGTCATAACAGCATAATGATCTAATTATTGAGGCTTCTATAAACAACAGCAATAATTAAAATGAAAACAACATGGAGATCACATGGAGTCCCACAAGTATAAATGTTAGGACTTTTATTGCTCTTTAATATAAGACCGGTCAATAGCATATAAATAACACAAATAGCATATATTTGTACATATATTGAAAATAATATTTTATATATTTATCTTTTTAACTCAGTAAAGATGAATGTAGATTATTTTAAAAAATGAAATTGACACTATAAAGAATTTAAGATGCTTGAATTACTTTAAAGATACATTTATACATGGCTATATGAAGATGTGTTGTCTGAAGAATCATATATGATCATTTAAATAAAACATTTGTAGGAAATCATTTTTAAAAATCTGCTGTTTACAAACCTAATGTAAGCAATCTATGCTTATATAATGCATGATAAAATCTAGTATCTTTGACAAGATAGACATAAATAGAATAGTATAGAAAAGTAAATAGTAAATACCATAGTAAAAAAATAAGTAAGAAGAATAGTAAACATCAAGTGTAGACCTCTGAGTTTCAACCAGGTAAATAAAACTTAAATCTTATGTATCTTATATTTTAAAAAAGCTGAGTTACTCTGCTGTACACTTCAAAGTATATTGTCTTCATCAGAATATCTGTAAAGTTTCACAGCTTTTCAAAAATGAAAAAAAAAACAAAAAACCTTAGTGATATGTGCTTTGCAAATGAATCTTTCACAGAACAGGCTCGCAGTATGCGACACTATTATAGAATGCTAATGTAATTACATGGTATCCAGTTAATTAAAACATCAACACAAGGGAATTATTGAAAAAATACAGATGAATATACAGAAATGGCTTTGCACATCCTTTGATAGTTTAAACCATAAATATTAAGGAATAATAATAACCATAACCTATTTATTAAAAATAAACCATGATATTTAACCTTATTAGAAGTTTATCAACATATAGACTGAATCCACGCTTGGCCTCACTGAATGAATTTTCCAGTTTCATATGTGAGATTCGTTGACACTTGACAAATGTAAGGCCTAGTTCATTTTTGCAGCCTTTACTTTTTATGTATTTCTTTGGGGATTTTTGTGTTTATTGTGATACACAATCCCTGTTTGTTTTAGGGCCAACCAGAGTTAATTAATTCGATTCCATCAACAAGAATGAACACCATCACAAGCATTTGGGTGAATTGGCTGTTTATTAATTTGCTTTCGACTTGTTTTACAAAGTGAAATGTTTTTGTTTCCTTATTTTATATTAATTATTTATATATTCAGCTGTAGTACTCAAGTGTAAAATAAAAAAATAGAAAAAAAAGTTAGTAGCCTACTGGAATAGGCGCACCTTACCACTTATTGGAATATTTGTGAATGTGTTTTGGGGGGGAAAACAAACTTTTGAACCACAATCACAATCAGTAAGAGGAAGTATACACACACACACACACACACACACACACAGACACACACACACACTTCATAACTGAGCTAAAACCAGGTGAAATAAGAGTCCAAAATAAAAATGAAAAAACAAGACAAAATGACTAGATAAGATATAATATCTTATGTTCAGTAACATATATAGTAACACTGCCACACTTAAAATGATTCATGGTTATGAGCTTGATCTGCATTTAGAAATCTGAGTCAGTGTCATGATAAACTAGCACAGCAGCTTTCCTAATGTACCATAAATTACTGGACACCTGGGATATTTTGTCTTTACAAGGATGTTATATACATCTGTTGACACTACTACAAATAAGGGTCTGAGTTAAGAATTGAAAAACTACTAAACTGAACATTAGTTATAATTGCTGTACCCAACATATACTTCGCCTTTTTTATCTTGAGGTTTGTTTTAGAGGAAGTAATTGAGTTTTATAGAGTAGAAAACCATAGTGTGTATGACATACTTAGGCACACCTGTAGATTATAGTCTTCCTTTTCCTGCCGAGAAATAACGGTATGTGGCACAACGGCAAAGCACGCACATAAACAATGTCTTTTACACAATCACGGTGACAGATATAAAAATGCATGCCTTTCACACAGCAACCACACTGTCACACAGAGAGCAACTGAGAGAGAGTAGTAACATGACACGAGACATCTGAATTTCCACTGTTTTAGATTTAATTTTTCATCGTGGTCCATTCACAAACATGGCTATAATGTTCAAGGACCCTCGAACTGTCAAAGTACTGTTTCAGAGTTCCCATTAGGGCTCTTAAAAAATCTAAATATTAAATAGGAAAACAAGAACTAAAATAAAATTAAAAGTAGAATTAAAAGTATTTACTGGGAAACAATCTATTGTAAGAAACAGACTCCATATTTCCATATTCATCAACTAAAATACAGCACAGTGATGAGAACAGAACTCTCAAAAGTTTTTAACATCAGCCTTTTTGGGGAAGTCCCAATAACAATAATACAATGCATGAAGTGCCGCTGTGTGTTTATAGTTTTGCTAATGTCTCTACCCAGCATAAGGGTAGGACAGTAAAATAGCCTGTTTGGGCTCTAGCTCCAATTTGTCTAATAGCACCATGTTGTCCACAGCTATTTTTTCAGCATCTGTACTGAGGCGGACTCTGGCCTCAGCTGGCAGATCGTTATTGGAAAACATCATGGTGACAGGTACATCACCCCAGTTTAGGGCAGTGATAAAGCGTTCACTCTGATCCCAGAGGCGGAGGAATGCAAATGAGAAGGTGGCGCTGTGCAGAGGGATGTAGTCTCCATGGAGCAGAGCTCTCTCTTTGCCTCTCAAATCACTCAGGGTCTTAAAGAAACCTCGTACCTCCCCGCGTTCTGCTCTTACAATCTGATAAAGAAAGAGATGAATAAACATTACAGATTGGCGTCAAAAGAATGATTAAACGATGAAAAAGGTTATAAAGCACATATATGCTTCTATTCATAAAAAATCCCAGAATTACTTGCAGAAGTCAGGCTAACGGAGGGTTTCGGTTTTTGTGGCTTTTCACAAAACCTCTTCACAAATCTTTAACCCATGGAAGCAGATGTGTAGGCTATACGCATAAGTATTCAAATTGTCATATCGCATAAGTTTAACAAAAGAAATCAGAATGAACTATGACCATCAGTGGCAAATATACTGTGTTCACAAATCTGCAAGTATTGCTCACTCAGTAATAATTGACAAATTATGTACAATTTTATAACTGCTGATAGCCTTTCAATCTGGATTGCAATGTTGCAACTGTTACAAGTAGCGATTTATTGCCCCATCCCAAAGACACCAAGCCATGTGACACCAAGTTAATGTTTGTCCTGTAAGTAAAATTACTTCCTATTATAATAGGAAATGTAGGTATAATACTTCCAAACTTGCTCCACAGTAAGGAATCATAAAATAATTATGTATTTTATACTAAACTCTTCTTTAAGTGCTGTGTTTATGTGTCTCATGTATTCTGACTGTAAAGACTGTACCAAATGTATGTCTAGTGTCCACATTTTTACTCTGTTTGTGCTCCTAACAAACCTTGGCCAGGTAGTCTGTAGCCACTGATTACCTGGTTCATGTGAATGAAAAGCTATCTGTCCCTGAGGACACAACCGAGAATCTCAGCAATGATGCATTTCTTTCAGAAGTACAGCGATACAACACTAGTTTACTTATACTCACCTTTGCTGTTTTGTTATTTTCATCAGCTAGATTTTCCAAGTCCCAGATCACATGAAGAGATTCCTGGAAAGGGGTATTTGAGCAGAGTTAGTTTGTTCAAGTAACTGGGCACAGACATTTACAGAAAAAGTAAAGTGCATTTTTAAAAACTATGCATCTACATAGAAAAAGTTTATTTTCTCATCTATTTATCTGTCCATACATCCAACCAGCCATCTCCACTCACCCCCTTTTTCAGGCCAACTTCCACTCCAGTGGTGAACACCGGCGTGCCAGGCAGCGTGAAGAGTAGCATATGGTGGAGGCGTATGGGCATAGCTTCAAATGTGGAGATGAGTGGGGTCAGGCTCCAGCCCAGACTGGTTTGTGGGTGACTGGAATACAGCTGGTTGACAGCCAGAGCATGGTCCACCCCAGAATGGACGAGGCTTGGTAGTCCGATTAGCAACAGGTCAACTTCAGATTTGTTAAGAAGCTGAGAGACAGCATCTACAGGTAGACTGGTGACTGAACCAATCAAAGCACTGTGGAAGAGAGGCATATAGCAAGGTAGTTTCTCTGCTCAAATAATACATCAAGTATTCAACCTCAATTTTTCTTACGTGTCATTCCACATGATTAAATTGCAAATGGCTATGGAGCCAAGCTACCAACAGGGGGTGCTATCAACACTGCTTAAAAGTCGTCAATTCAATCACACTGTGTCTCACAACACATCAACATACTCTTACGTTTTCTTGGTCCCTTCCGTGGTGTTGGCCTGAACAACATCCCGAATAGATTGCCAGGTGTGAACTGAGGCAATCTGGTGGAGATCAGACAAAAGGAATCCATCCACTCCTTTATGTCGCCAGTAGGCACAGGCATCCTGACAGAATGGGAGAGAGAAGGGTTCTTTTTAGATTAATGTTATCCACTTTCAGAGCTATGGCCTATTTATGAACACATTTTCACATATACTCTCTCTTATTAGGGCTTACTCTTAGTTTCTCAGCAACAGCAGCTGCATTGCTGAACCAAGCTAGTGTTCTGTTATAGTTGGGTGTCAGATCTAGCACTATGGAGATACCTGAGAGAGGGACACAGAGATAGAGAGAGGGATAGGGAGGGAGAGGGGGAGAAGGAGAGAAAAGGTATGCTTTAATGTAACACCCCCGTGAGATTTTTACCTGGAGTTCAAACTTATGAAACAAACCGGTGAATGCTGCTGCCCAGTACGGAAGAGTGTTAGTTAGGTTAGACTAAACACAGGCACCCAACATGTGTCAGAAAGAGACATTAAAATTACTGACATCCACCTAAATATCAGGTCAGAGGATATGTACACAAAGGCATTCATGCTGCAATGAGATCATTCCTAGGAGAGGTCATTAGGGGTCATGGCTGGTTAAGGACACTCACCCTTCTTGTGGGCTCTTTCTAGCAGGCTGTCCAGGTCTTTCTCCTCACCCACCTCAGGGTTAATGGTCTTCAAATCCAGGGTGGCCAGCTGGTCTACCTGAACACTGTGAATTGGGCCTAGAATCAGCCCTTTCACCTTCAGTTGATTCAGACTGTCCAGCTTCTCCTCCACTCCTGCAGAGAGATCAAGAACAAAATCAGTACCAAGCTACAGCCTGGGCCCTCTGCCAAATCTTTAATCATTAACCGCAGTTATGACTATATGATATTCTGCTCATGAATACCAAAGGTTAAGAACATTTTCTGGTTGATAAGTTTACTGTGGTGACATTGCACAGGTCAATTTTTTTATTTGTTAATTTTTTTGAGTGACTGTGTGTGCACATAACCCCTCTTTCATTACAACTGCCTAACAAAGGCCTACCCAAATTCATGAAAATCCCAGAGAAAGCATAATTTAGTGATGACAGAAGCAGATTGTAAAGGACTAGTTCAGCATGTGATCTCTGATGCCAGAGTCACAAGACAGTCAGCAACCACTGGCAATCATTCATTCTGACAGCTATGACTCTGGCCATGGGACAGCTTGGCATTGCCTGAACACAACACAGAGTAAAGCCTAACCACTATGACTAATTCTCACAGTATTAAATCCACACTGGCAAATATTTAAAGTTCTTTAGTATATTACCCACAGTCCATATCTGCGGTAGTCTTCCCTAAAGCTTTGTAATAAAATGATCATTATCATGCAATATAGTCACTTCAAACATTCTTACTTTATCATGTGATTTCTAAACATGAAGATAGTTATAATATAATATAATATAATATAATATAACTGATTCAACTCAAGAAAGGTTTGAAAATCTGAACAGCAAAATTAGAACATTTGAAAACAGGTAACAGGTAAATGTTCATATTCATGGGGTCATCTGTTCTAGATTAATAAATGTCCTTTTCCACAGTTTTAACACTTTCTGAATCTTGTCCTCTGGCATTATAATTGTATAAAGTCCTGCAGGCCTGCAGGTTTAAGGCCCCTAGACACCCCACCAAGATGTTTCAAGGAAACATTGGCTGCAACCATTCTCAAGATGTATTCCTGGTGAAGCATGCCATTTAAAATGATGCATTACCTTTCTAGATTAAAATTCCTTCAAGGTATTATTTCGTGATCCAAATGATAATACTAATTCAAGTTAAAAGAACAGTTGTATCTACAACATTATTAAAATACCTTTAATGCCTTTGTCTCCAGAGAAGGCATTTAAATCGGATATCTTATAGAGGGGACCCTCATTCCACCATTGCATGTCAGGGATGGGTTTACAGCGAGGAGCCTGAACAATAATCACCACTGCGCCAGCCAGCATGCCCACCCAGCCCAGCCAGAAGAGAACCAGCAAAATCCAGCGAATCCGCACCCACCTGAGGGAATAACAGGTTAATGTGTGTATAGATGAGTGCCGGGACACCTTTAAGGTCACTTGCTAACAGTGAAACTAAGTAAAGATTTTCAAAGTTTCCCCCTTTAAAAAAAAACCCAAAGAAAATAATTCCAATTTGCCTCATCAATGTGTTAAAACACCAGTGCTTTCCTTTTTTTAATGTTACACTCAGTAATTCAAGATAACAATGTGTTTGTGCAGTAACTTGCAGTTACTCAAAATTATTCTTCCTTTAAAAGTGCTTGGGACACCACTATTAATTGGAGAAGGGAATTTAAGCTTTTGGTCCGTTGTCCCTGTGCTAGTCCAAAACACAACTCACAATGATCACTGAAGCTGATCCTGTAAGTTAACAATTAATAGCCCACTGTTGTTTTTCAATGTTTTTTATATTATTTATATAACATGGTTACAATTACCAAGTCTCTAATTCTGAAATTTAAGTGTCAAAAAGATTGCTTTCCATTAATAATTAGCTTAATACTAAACTCTAACCGTCTCTAGTATCGAGAGAGTAAAACATAAAGACAGTAATCTGTCACACATAAGCACATAATCAGAGATGGTGTTTCAAGGTTTCACCGATTATCCACCTGTAATGTGACTGTGTTGCTCAGTACCCATACTAACGTACTATTAAACACGTCCAACCCACTGCCCTGAAGGGTGACATGCAGGGTGACATGCGTACCCCGTGGTCCCAGCAACTCTCATCAGCTCTTCTTTGGACAGGCCGGTGAACTTCACCTCGGCATCCTCCGCAACCTTCACTTTAACGCAGCCGTTTTTCTCGGAGTCTGTCGGGGTCTCCGCGGTCATCGGCTGCTTCTCCTGATCCAGCTCGTTGAGCTCGACCTCCTTCGGTTCTGTCCCTTTACTCATGGTCTGACTGGACAGTACAATTCTTGACGAGAAAACAAGACACGCAGTTAGCTATAGAAGCGGTAAATTAAACTATGGAATTGTCACAGGTTATAGTTAACAGGCTAAACGGTTGGCTAGTTAAAGTCTTTAAAATATAACTTCAAAAAAAAAAACCCTCTCATTATTTTTGCATACGCTCTCGGGACCGTTCACACTGAACTACCCTAACCTAGCTGGCTAGCTACCGTGTGTGTATCTAAACAGTACTCAGCAACAGCATAAACTAGCTAAACTAGTTAGTTAGCGATCTAATTTAATATGTAGACCAATCTTATTATCCACATTTAAATAGCTACAGTTAAAGGTCTAACAGTGGTTCAAATATAAACTAACGTTGGCCCTAATAGTCGGATAGAGAAACACGTAAACAGACAGAAAATCCCAAATTCTGCCCAGCTAATTAGTGGTCTCTACAGATTTAAATTATTTAACAAGTTGTTAATTTTAGATTACCTGTGGAAATATCAGTATGGTGTCAGCGTCCTAACGCAATAAATGTCTTGATAATTTAACCGTAAACACTACGCTGATGTATACTAAACACTGCAAATCAGGATTACCGTCGCTTCAATATATATCCGCCCTCCTGGCAGCTATTGGTTAGCTGAACCGTGTCGGCTATCATCGATATCCTGGGATACGTTTACCAACGTAGGCAGTTTTGCCGAGTAACATACACCTTTATTTTTCACCTTAATACAACGTAAAAATATCAAAACGTCTTTTGCGAAGACGTTATTTTCCAGTTTCATGATCACTTTATTCGTATCTTTTCTACATTACTGAACTTAGGTTCGCATGAATGGATTGTAATGTTTGGAATAAACATTTAGGATAAAAACTACCATTTTAATTCACTGTAATATTTAAGTGACCGGATTACGTTTATCCAGGGATTAGCCTCAGTGAATAAATTGGCCAGCAATTAGCAAATTCTGGGATCTGAAACCTTCTACATCGACTTTACCTGTCAAAAATATTACAGGAATGATTATGATCGAAGTTCAGACTACAGTGTTAGCTGTGTCGGCTTGAAGTCTTTATCACAATCACAGGCTATTCACTGGGGGGGGGGCTGTGTGTGACTATTCTGTGCTGGATCTTAAAGAAATAAAACGAGCCTAGAGTTAAGGTTTCAGTAGCTTGGTTTCCCACTAGGCCTGCTGCAGAATCCTGCTTCCAAAACCATGAGCCAAACTCACTTCTTGTGTCTGATAAATAGTATATTCACATTGTTGTAGCAATTCATACTGAAGATGAACATGTATAAGATACATGATTTCTGTCAGATTTTTACCAAGTTCTTTCTTTTATATATATATATATATATATATATATATATATATATATATATATATATATATATATATATATATATATATATATATATATATATATATGACACACACACACACAGTCCATTGTTTTTGCTTGAGAATTGACAATTATTGCCAAAGATTTTTTTACAGGGTCATTTCTTATTTAAACACACACACACACACACACATAAACTAATTTTTGACCTAACATTTCCCTTTATCCCGTGATGGTATGAGAGTGTCACAACTCTGAAGTATTCCCTTCTAACAGTTCCCTGTGCATGTAGACCCATGTTCATGTCTCCTTACCAACGGAAAAGGAAAAGCCTGTGGATAGTGGTTTATTTTCCCATGGTGTAGTGTGTATGCTGGCCTTTACAGAGATATTCAGCAGGGGTTAGGGTGGATCTGCTCTGAACTCGCCCCCAAGCCCTGCTTCAAAAGCACAAAATATAAATAATGAAAAACTGGTGGAGACTGGTTTAGTCCTGGGCGGTCAACAGGAATATTTTTTTTCCCCTTTCTGTCTGTTATCATTGTCAGGTTACAATGTAGCTTTGTGTTTCCTTTCAGGATGTACTGTATTAACTTCATTTGTATGTGAGACATTGGGTTTCTACAACCTGGAATTAACTACAGTTTTTAGTACCGTGAGTTTACAGGGAATGACAATGACAAAGTATTTTTGCTGTGAACTCAAGTAACTGGAGTTAACAGTTAAAAGATAAATAAGAGTAAAGTATGTAGCCTGCAGAACACGCTCAATTTTTTGTCCATTGTACTGTTGTGCAATAATGGCTTTTTGTGTTAGTCATATTTTATTTTGCTTTATGCTTGGGCCTAAAACAAAAAACATATGATTTGCAGTTCAGATGGCTCACATGGTCTATGCATTGCTAGAAAATAGACATGCAAGCTATTATACACTCATATTTAACTTTATTAGAAACACGTATCTTGTACTCACTCTTACTGGACACTTATACCAATTATTGATATATAAAGTGCACTCATGGTTCTCATATGTTTACAGACTAGCCCTTCTGTTACCAGACACTTGTCTCCAGAGGTCACTGAAGTCACTGGAGTTTTTACAGGTGTCATCCCACAGTATTGCACAAACAGTGGTTCTATGTTTAGAAACTGACCACTGACAAAGAGTTAAAGAATGGCTAACAAATTATGCATTACAACACATTGGGCTAGAGTTTATAACTGTACACCTGCATGGTGTTTCCAATAAATTCATATTTGTAATGAAGTGTGTGATCAGAATATATAACTATATTGTTATTAATATTATAAATCGATTCTAAGCCTCATACTTGTAAAAGGTGTATCCTGGATTGTAAATCTTGAGACAATGACAGCAATCTTTCAATATACTAGTCTTGTCTTTACAAATTAGACTGAACAGCAAAATGTTTGATGTACAACACTTCATATTCAGACACTAACCACTACTGGTGAAATTACATTGGTCAATGATGCGCATGTATGTACATAAGCGATAGGGTAAGAGCCAAAGAGAGTCCATGTGTGTTCTGTATTTGCATAGAAAATATACTCTTCTTGTACGCTTTTTGCTTATCTCAGGACAGCTGCACTGACCTCTTCTTATGGATCTCCCATGTTATCTCATCAGTGTGAACATTGCTTCAACTCTCTACTCACTTTACATCTCCTTTCATCTCTCTATCTTATGTCTTTCTGTTTTTTATTTCTACCTGCTTCTAGCCTTGGGATCAGTTCAAATTGTTGGGATCTCAGCTTAGCACTCAATGACAAAGTCTAGCTTGTCTTCTATCCCTTTTACAGCTTTCACGTCTCTCCTTCTCACACCTCCCACCTCCTCTCGTTCTCCCTCTCTCAGTCTCTCACGGAGAACAATGTGAGTAGTTTTTTTTCCGGGTGACGGGACGGAATGTTGGCCCCTACCATGTTGCAGAGGAGAATTTCAAACAGCCCGAGGGGCATTTTTGTATTGCTTTGCTTTTATATCTGCTATATGGTTTACGCCAAGTATTTAGAGACAGACGCACATGAGACCTCCTCTGAAAAGACTCGTGTTTTCCTCTCTCACTCTTGCCTTAAGATGCTAATATAGCACAATAATACGATTATATATATAGCCTTATTATATATTTTCTAACATATACACTGTGGATACCAATACAGGTTGTGAACCGTGTATTGAAACCATGTACTGTAATGTATTGTAACTGAAATGTTATATATTTACATAGATTATTTGCCAAAGGATGGCTGATTTGCTTTTAAAAAATACTGTTCTTTCCAAGCAAAAGAAGTGTGGATTAATTACAGTTCAGCAGTACACTTGCATTACCTAGAAATCAAGACTATACAATTTTTGCCTGTAGTGCCCTCTTGTGGTATTACTGTAGCTATATTGGTGTTTTTTTTTTCCTCTGGTTCTGTAGGATGGCTTAATGAAGGTGAAACTTTCACAGATTACTCTCTGAGCTGGCGGTGACTTTTCAACTCAAGAGCATGAGTAATAAACAGCAAAGTGTAAGTAAAGTCATTTTCACAATTACAAAAAAGTAAAGGTTAGATCAGTTTTTATGGAGGCACTAAAAATGACAAAAAGTGATATTTTCAGAATCACAAAGACTTTAGCATCACAAAAACTACAAAGAGCTTGGGTAAGAAGGGTGAGAATGATGACCTAGAAAAATTAAAACAACCAAAAACAAATGGGCTGTACTAAAAGGTTCAGACAGGCTTCTGAAGTTTATTCTTTATTCTTTTGCCAGGTGACGTGGGCCAAACTCTAAAGGCAGAAGCTCTCTCAGACTTGTTTTCTTATAGGATCCATCAGGTTTTGTCAAGTAAATGTCCCATTCAGCACCAAACTGAATGAAAGAGTGGAAGAGAGATGAATAAATATAATGAGTGATGAGTTACATTGCAACAAATGCAAAATTACGTTTAGAATGCTGACAGCTTTCAATAAACATGCGGATCTGCACACTTTATAACTATGACCGAGGCTCTTACCTCCATTAACACCTGTCGACAGGCCCCACATGGTCCCACAAAACTGTCTTTAATATCACTAAAATAAAGCAAAAGGAAATGTGTTTGGTAAATTGTTCAAACATAAATGTTTATTCATTTCTTTGCTCCTAAAGAGACATACTGCCTAGCAATGAAAATGTGTAGACTATTACTAGGAGTCGAGTTCCAGTTCTAAGAGTGTTGGAAGCTCTCTGGTTTTGGGGACACAAAGCACACCACACATTTATCAAACAGTAATAAATGTTGCTGTAGAATATTGTAAACTATGTCTAACCATGTGACTGCTATAGCCGTAAAACCTTGGGTCTTACTGTGTGACTCATGTCTTACTGTGTGACTCTCATGTCTTACTGTGTGACTGTCATGGCAATAAAACCTCATTTGACTACCAAAACTGCATATCCTTGTATCTCACCATTTGACCACTATAACCATTAAACCTTACCATGTGACTGCTATGGCTGTAAAACTTCTGTGGCCTTCAGAGACAGCCCTTTGTATGGCTGTTCTCTCTGCACATACTGTAAGGCCATATGAAGCATTCTCTACATTGCAGCCTTACACACACACACACACACACACACACACACACACACAGAGAGCATATCTAGGTATATCATAACAGTTAGATATTTAAGCATTACCATATATTTTAGGTTATATACACTACATGATTGCTTTATTAGGTACATATCATATGCTCTATAGCTGTACTTCAGAGACTGGCATTTAACAGTCAGTGTATCATGTAAATCCTCCACTCTTAGCACCATTACACTCTTATGCTAATTGACTGACTGCACCGTAGTCTTGTACCCTGTGTACATTGTGTTAAAACGTATGAATGACATGGATTTGACCGAAGAGCAGGTGTAAGTCAGATGCTTGTAATATAAATTTATAGTGGTAAATGTACTATTTATGAATACAACAAACTGAAATAAATAAAACACACGCAAGACAGTCGTTGCCTGCCCTTTTTTATTTATGAAAGCGGTTACTGGACAGACTGATTGTGCAGAGCAAAAGACAAATTACCATTAGTCATTAAGCTCTGAGAACACGGAACAGATTGTAAAAGGATTTGTAACCTATAGGCTCAGTTTACATAAAAATACATTTAAAAACACCCTTGAATTTTCTGTGTATTCCCTCTGACAGAGTTCTAACTTAATGGTATCCTTAGATTCTGGCCTAGCATCTACTAAATGCTGTAAATGAAAAGAAATTATAGGTACAGCAATAGAGTAAGTGTCCCTTTAAACTGATAACGTAGCAGCGTGCATTATACTGTATATTTTGGTGTTTCCATATTGAGCTGCACCACTGTACTTTTTGAAATGTAGGGGTTCCACCCAACGTTAAATTTGTTTTGTTTTACCTGTGATTATGGTACCCCCTGAAGTCAAGATTGCAGCACCAACTGGGAAGCGGCTATAGGGACAATAAGCCATGTTGCGTGCCTGCAGGCATTTTGCAACCAGTTCCGCAACTTGCCAGTGGATCAAGAAGCAAAGGAAACAAGATTAAGCAACACCATTATTATTTTTATTAAATAACAAAAGAGAAAGCTGTTTTGACACTTTATGCAATGGTCAACCCTGTCTGCATAAAACTTGAAAACAGCAGAGAGCCTCAAACCGCTCTGCTCGCCCTTTGCATCGATATTTTCAACCCTCAACTTAATACCAGATACGTTGCCCTTCACCGTTCCTGCTTTTTGCTGTGGCATTGAGGCCTATGCAAACTCTTACTAACTGATTTGACATTAACATTATTACTTATGACACTACTTTTTAACCACAAGCTGGTTCGGCTCTTCGATCTGCAATATGATTGGAAGACTGCAAGCACACAAGCTAAGCATATCCTAGACAGAGTTAACCTACTTGTTTTACCTACTTGAAGCACAGCAGCTTAGGTTACAAAGTCACAATTCACTTTCGACAATCTGCTGGGCTATGGGCCTTTTCCATCTAGCCAGTGTGCGCGGCAAAGCAAACAATCGTGTTGTTTTTAAGTAAATTTGTACTTACCAGCCATCGCGACGAGAAAGATAGGGAGATTTTCTAACAGAGAACGTGTAAAAACTCAAAACGTATCTGACGCAATAACATTCCTTAGTACAGCCTAGCTTGATTTAATGTAGGTCAGTTTGCCCACGAACATTTTCATTCGCCGGATCATAGACCCTTCTGTCTCATTGGTTAGGATGCGGTTACGAGTCATTTGATCAGTGGACGGTAGCCTCGCCGGATCATAGACCCTTCTGTCTCATTGGTTAGGATGCGGTTACGAGTCATTTGATCAGTGGACGGTAGCTTCGCCGGATCATAGACCCTTCTGTCTCATTGGTTAGGATGCGGTTACGAGTCATTTGATCAGTGGACGGTAGCTTCGCCGGATCATAGACCCTTCTGTCTCATTGGTTAGGATGCGGTTACGAATCATTTGATCAGTGGACGGTAGCCTCGCCGGATCATAGACCCTTCTGTCTCATTGGTTAGGATGCGGTTACGAGTCATTTGATCAGTGGACGGTAGCCTCGCCGGGTCATAGACCCTTCTGTCTCATTGGTTAGGATGCGGTTACGAGTCATTGGATCAGTGGACGGTAGCCTAGTAGCCAGACAGGTTTCTCAAGTGAAGATGTCAATTGTATAGGCTATATGTAATTACAAATAAGCCAGATTCTTCTTATGTAGCTTTATGTAGCTAAAAAATGTTAATTACAAACAGCATTAATTTGCCAAGTCTTTAAATTCTGATCTTCAGATATATGTTTAAATAAGTATAAGGCCTCTTTCTTTTATGTTTTACAGATGGGTAGTCTAGAATGAATTAATACATATTATAGACCAAATTTCACTTTAATACACTTATACAGGACATAACATATGGTGCAAGTGAACACTGAAAACACACACATCAAAAATAGGTTGTTGAACCAGAAGGCATACAAATAAAGGGTCTTCTGACAGTATTGTTTCCCAGTTGATGAGTCAGTGTTTGGAGGATATATGGAGTAAACCCAGAACGTTCCTGAAAAGCAAGATATTGGCAAGTTGGAAAACACTGGACATAGTTATTTCAGATATCCTAGGAACTACTGGCTTTGTATTAGTAGCATTACATCTAAGAGTGAAATGGTGACGCCCGCGAAGGAGCCCTGCACCTTCTACCATGCGCCTCCTTCCTCTCCAACCAAATCTCCTTCCTCTTTCACATCTTCTTTCTTACCTATAAGAACCCAGCAGATGCCAAAGAGGAGGACGCATGCAGTGCCACTCGTGCAGATTTGGTTCAGGGCTCCTCCATGTAGGGTGTTCTTCACATACACCAGCACCAGTAAAACAACACCACATGCACCAACCAGAACCAGGTAGATAGGAATGTGTGGCTGAAGTGGACACTCATTGAAATGCATAGCTCCTGAAATTGGGTAAACACACAATGGAACAGAGCAAATGTTAACGACAGTGCATGCAATGCCGCATTCAAGGTTTTCCTTAGTAGGCTGGCGAGTTCGTCTGCTTTATGTTAAGTCCTTATGCTTGTGGTTTGTTGAATGTTGATGATTACTGATTAAAGTAGAGCATGCTGATGGAGCATGTGGAAATGTTACATCATACTGTGTTTTAAACCACGGAAATTTGCAGCACAAACAGAATCATTATAATATTGACTAATGACTTATATACTATAAATGAACATTAATCCCATTACCCATTTCTTTAAATGAGATCCAAATAACTTCAAGCTTTAAATGTAAAGTTTGACTTTAAATATAAAACCATTTTTATACAGATATTTGAACAAAAATTTATTTACCTAATCCAGCAGAGGTTATCAGAACCATCCATGCAATCAGATTTACCATCACTAAAAAGTGAAACATCCAACCATAAACTAAGCACTGTCTCAAACACAGCATCCATGGCAAACGTTTCAGTCAGAATTTAATAAGCATAGATCCTACCAATAAATGATTTATGGATGACGGCTCTTTCTGTGGTCTCCATTTTCACTGAATTTTCAGGTAAAACCCACACACTCTCTATATAGCAATCATTCATTCTAGGAATTCCTAGTTCCTACTTAAATAGGTATGTTGCGAGGAAGTAGTATAGCAAAAAGCATCCTTGTTGTTTTACTCTGATGTTGTTGTTAATCTCACTGGCACACTTGTTATTCTCACTAGTAATCTGACTGGGACACTTTCTCAGCACTGTGGTGTCTTATCTTGCATAAGAGATTTGAGACATCTTCCGCGCTGAGGTAAGGGGTTGAGAAACTTTTTCTAACTTCTTTCTGGGGTCAGTATGGTTATAGTATGCAAACTGACAGTAGTCTTGCACACCTCATGCACAATTTTTAAATGTTTATTCCATTTTGTTTTTATGTGTGAATATAATCATTAAATATTACACATGAATGAATACAGGCAATGTCTATCAATGAGATGCCTAAGCTTGTAGAATATATTGACCTGTAGTGGACAAGAATGCAAAAGGATATTGGTTATGATGGACCCCAATACCATTTCTCTTAAGAGATTGTTTGTTTATTTATTTATTTATTGGACAATGACAATAAATGCCACTGTTAGCTGTTAGCTATAATAGAGCCATAGAATGAACTTGATAAAGCACATAACTTTGTAGTTACTCATGTGATGTGAAAAGTTAACTTTACATATTTACACTGGAATTCATTGTTCATATTTGTTCATTTTTTCCATCAGTGCCATTGCTAACAATAGGACATGCAAAATAATGGTGTGCCTGAACCCTAAATGAAGGTGTCATTCAACAATAAGGGAAAACAATAAACAACAAAATGATTCCAATAGATAATCTGTAGATAATGTACAGCTAAAGAATTTGGGTGAATATAAATGGTAAAACGATTCAAAAGGAAAATAACTGATTACTATAATTGATGTGTCTATTGGTGATCAATGTAAAGTTTTGTGACACTGTGATTACTGTAATTTATGTGAAATTTACCAGTTTTTATGTTTAATTCTATATATTGAAAAACAAACCCTCCTTCCCTCTATCTACACCCCCAGAATGTTCCGTCTTATAACACAGTGATGGTAATGTTCAATTAGGGTTTGGTTTTCTTTTTTAACTACATGCTGGCTTTAAACAGAGGATTAAAATATTTGCTTCTTTCAGTGTGTACTGGTGAATGTTTTGATTCTATGATAAATTTGAAATTTAAACAATGAAAAAAATTTAAGTACCATTGGGAGAGACTTTATACCCTTATTCATTTTTAAAATACTGATTTGTCATCATGTTCCTAATAAATGGTATAGTTGTGCTTATGCTGGTGTATATGAATTTACATGTAAAAGTTACACTGAGCACACTAGAATACTCTCTATGATAAAGAATATGGTCTTTGTTAGCCAATGCCTAGTCTACTTATCTTTGAGCACTAACATATTCCCCAAGAGAGGAATAACACAATGGTGCGACATGATATTATGTTTCCTTAAATTAGAATGAGCATGGTGCAAAACCAGGAAATAACATTGTGAAGGATCCTCCTTTGTTTTTTTTTCACAATCCACATTGACATGTAAAAATCCCCATTAACCAATCCCTATTAACAGTCCCTGTTCACCTTTGCAAAAATGAAAACTCTTAAAAGAGGATGCAGTTCAAAAGTAAAGAGAGATTATGTGAATATTTCGTGTGAATATTTCAAGCAGCACAAGGCCACCTATTTCACTTCACACATACTAAGACAGAATAAAATATGTTGAGCTACAGTGCAGAGTAGAGAGTAGCTTTCATTGCTGCCTTAACGTTTACCAAATAACGCTTAGATTGTTGATTTGTTTGTTGATGTGATCTTTGCTATGCCTGAATGCACACAATCTGATTTACTGTCAATAATCCAATTACATGGCAGTTGTAATAACTGGATTACTGATCTACTGTTTGTATCCTAATTACTGTTGCATTGTACACGTAGGAATGGATCATAATTGATCAATACAAACAAGGGAACAAACAAACAATTGTACTGAGCAGAGAACTTAAGTCTACCCATGAACTGGTGACTTTGTTAGATGAGGGTAGACTTTGCCTTTATGAATAAAACCACATACAAACCAGCAGTGCTGCTAACAAAATGTATACCAGTGACATGCCAGAAATATAGTCACAATTGGTTGCAATAAGAAGAAAGAGTTTCTAAAACTTAAGTTAATGGGAGGTAAAATAAATAAATAAATAAAATAAAAATGTTAAAACACGTGCAGGAATTAAAAAAAATAGGGATTGGGATCTGGTTGTCTTCCCGTGAGAATTAAATGGCCCTCAGTACAGTTAATATGATTTTAAATATGAAGTAGTCAATTATGCTCAGTTTACACTTTTATACAACTCTAATTATAACTTTATAAGTATCTTAAAATATATTCTCTATTAATAATCTCACGCCAATGCCAACACTAATAGCAACATTAACATCAACAAACACACAAACATTACCACAAATGATAAAAAGTATACCAGTGTGGTCCAGAAGGCAAATCGTATTGCAGATCATATTGCAGTAGGTAGGAGCATTAATCCCAGACACAAATGCTCTTTGAAACAAGACAGGTGCTGGTATGCTGCTGCCCACCTCAGGAAACTACCTGCAGCACACTCTATTCAATATACAGTGCTTGGGTGGGGTTAAACATTTGTGTATTGTGTGTACTGTGACTGTTTGTTGTCACTAATTGCCCTTTGGGGGTAATTCTTGCTTTTGGGATTCTTAAAGTTTTATTGCACTGAATTGAATTGAATTGAATTGGACTAATAGACCATTTAATTGGGCATATGTCCCAGCTAGCAGTAAAAACTGACCTATGCTAATATTTAAAAGCTAATCAGGTAATATAGAAAAGCTCCTGGCAGTAGAGTGTCCCCACTACAGTCTCATTGTAGGGCCTTAAAACTTTAGTCATTTGTCCTCAGATGTTTATAAATAAATGTTTTAATGTAATTATAATAAAAGTAATTCAAAAGAATGCTGTTTTTTAAAATCTAATTTACTAAATAAAGCTTGTCATTGACTGCAATATCTGCAATATCTTCCATTCTCTCTCTGTAATAAAAAGAATATTTATAGGAAAAAGAGGTTTAAGCATTGAATCAGACATATTAAAAACATAAAACATACAGGAGTACAGAGATTCTGTGTCCTTTCAGGATGATTTGTGTACAGGGCAAAGGTCTATGCTTGGGCCTCTGCAGACTTCTGCAAAGGATCCTGGGTAAACTTCCGCAGTCCTCAGTGTAAGATGTATGATCTCTCCACCAGGATCAGGACTTTACAGAAAAACAGTCCTCTTAGGATAAGGTCAAGAGTAGTCTTCTCTTGGAATGTGGTGGTTCCAACTGGCGTGGGTATTGTAATGCTGAGTGGTAAGGAGGCGGACGCAAGTGCGGAGAAGAGTAAGCTTTATTAGGGGCAAATCCAAAGTCATGGTCGCTAGGGTCATTTTACCCACACGAAGAGTATGAGGATACATGACAAGACCAAGGATTAGGGTACACAAACAACTAAACACAAACAGTGGTTAGAACGGAACAAGCAGAGGCTTGAGTACATGAAGGCGAGAATTAACATACAGGTTAGGGAAAAATAAACACCACTTATATGCATTCAGATATTCAGTGAATAGCCAAGACACAGGGCACCAGACGGGGTTTAACTGTATGAACTAATTAACTCAAAACCAGACACAGGTGAAAGTAATAACTGGCGTGGAAAAACAGACGAGAGGGCAGAGAAAACGAAACCAAGGAACGGAACAACTAGGAAGTAAAGGAGCAGATGTGAGAGGGAAACCATGGAAACAGGGACGCCAGGAGGGTGGCCATTCGTGACAGGTTATGAATATCAGTTTGCATATATTGACTAATGTATGGTTTGGATATTAATGGGGGCGAATACAAACACAATGTGTAAAAGAAGGTGGTGTGAATACATAATCACATAATCTCTCTCTCTCTGTCTCTCTCTCTCTCTCACATACACACACCACTTGTGGGCCAGCAGATCATGAAGAGTGGCATCAAGATCACCAAGATTATCCAGCCACACTGGAACAAATTAGTTTGTGTAATTTCTTCCTGATAAAAAGTCAGGCAGGTGAGCAGGTCCATGATTATTTTAATCACTCCAAGCACCAGCACATACACAGTGGACACTCCTTTAGATAAATCACACCTAAATGAAAAGGTGTGCAAGGCATACACAAGAACAGTTAAGAACCATCTTGATATCTCTAGATGCATTTTATTTCCTTTGAGTGATCTGATGCATCTACATTTGTTTAGCAGTAACCTATAATTCTTTGACATTAAAGGTTCAGTAAGTAAGATTAAGAAGAGCATAGATTTAACTTGAAAATTCAAGTGAGTACAACTACCAGGCCCCTCCCCCTCCACTGTGCTCCAGCTCTGCCTCCAAGCCCCTCCCACAGAGCAGGCTGCTCTGCACGTTGTGAAATGTCAATAATCACAAATAAATTTAGACATGATCTACAGCAATATATATTAAAAGAATATATAGTAAAAGAACTAGCACACATTTACTTTAATGCTCATGTAATGAAAAGTAGAAAAAAAGAATCAAAGTGGACTCTTAAAAACATCTATGCTGTTTTTACTTTGCACTGTATTCAGTTGTGCAAGCCCTTTGGCTATGTTGGTTGTTTGTTAACTCTGATAGTCATTTTTTGATTGGTCCAGACAGGGTGGGGGACCTCGCACTGAGCTTGCATCATTTATCCATAACTAGCTTTTTCCACCTCTGAAAAGTTGTTCCAAGGTTTATTCTTGATCTGTTTGCTTTTCTTCATATGTCATCTCCTGTGTACTGATCTCTGTTGTGTGAGTTGCTGTTGGCTAAGAAGGGATGGACAGTTTTTTCACTGGTGGTGCTTGAGGTCCACCATTAATTTTGCAAAGTTCCTGAAGCTGCACTGATTACGCCTAACGAGAGCATGCACATGCACAAGCAGTTATTGACACTCCGTCAGATACTCTTCATGGCTCTGATTGGTTGTTTTGATTCAGATGCAGTGGATTCTTGCAACTGGCATTATGAAGACTGGGTGGAGCCAAAAGATGTTTTCACAGATTATCTGTCTCATGTACTACCATCAGTGACAGTTTTAGCAAATATAACAAAGTTATTTTTATGTTTTTATATATTTTTTATTTTTATGTATCAGAACAAAAACTCAAAAGGTAGTCACGCAAGGCAAAAGTATACATACAGAACCCTGACTTGTTTGTCATTCCCAAAAAATGCCATCTACGGGTAAAAAGGGCAGCTTTAGTGCTTTCAGAGATCAGAAACCAAAAATATAAAATCCAAAATGAACTTGCTAAAGCCAAGGAATAGGAAACACAAGTTACTTGTGTTTGTGCTATTACCTAAAGTCTGTACCATCTAAAAGAAATTGCTTTGATATGAAATGATACTTTTAAAACATCTCATGGGTGAATATCAGGCAAATATTACTATCAAAAGAATAACATGATCGCAATATGATTTTTAATAAATTCTGCTCATGCCCGAGGTAAACCTATATAAGCGAGAGAACTGGTAAATACAGAAAGCAAGCGTTGAATCGAGATTGAATCTGAATATGAACGGTTCTTTGCTGAGCATCAAAGCCTTGCCAGTTTAACAGATAAGTAAGTCTGTAATTATCTTTATGCTGTATTCATAAATGTGTTCATTTACTGTACACACAGTTTACAGGATTCCAGAACAGCCCGTCAGTACGGAGAGCAATAGTGGTTCCAGCAGTGGTGGATTAGAAATAACTGTAAAATGTATAGACGCTTATAATGTATGATGAGATACTTACTTAAGGCTGGTAGGTTCATCGTCTTTTTCTATGGAGAGCTTCATGAGCCAAGCATGTCCCACTGGAATACATATTATTTGTTAATTGTTGAACAATTTCCATTAAACAATTATCAACTACAATTAGCACAGACATCTACCATTTGTCGTTTACAGAGAAATCAAACCTGGTAAGCTGCATAGTTTCAGAAATATTGATCTTTAGTTCTAGATAGTTGTCCTTCATCATTAAACAGTTCAGAGTTCCTCTCAACCCTGCATGGGTCTCAAAACTATGAAATTTAGCAGTAAAAATGAATTGACTGTAACATTAGACTACATGTTAAACTGTACATGTTAAACTCTTCTACCTGCCCAGGGTGGTTCCTCAAATTTTCCTCACCATGGTATATATACACCCAAAGATACATTTTTATAAGGCATTGGAGATTATTTTTAACCTTTCACAGAGTGGAACAACGACAGCATAACAGCACTGTGGGGAGGTTTTGCCTGGGAACTCTTTAACAGCCCTGATATTAATGATCAGGTTCCAGCTCTGTCTCATTATATACATTTTTGTGTAAATTTTGTGCAATTTTTAGGATACCTACTAAGACCTTTAAAACCTTTCCTAGTGATAAGCCAAATTAGAGAAACTTATAATTCAGAATAAAAATGTGTACAGGATGAAACAGCTAGAAGGAACAGACAGACAAACAAAAGGTAGACACCATTCTGCTATCTGGTGATCTCAGAGAAATATGGCAGGGAAATAAAACCATGACCAATGTTTCATACAAGGGCAGAGGAAACCCTTCCCTTGTACTGCAGGTTAGTGAGGGACTGGAGATGGTGGCACCTCCCTTTGGTAGTTTGAGAGTGGCAGTAGTACTTTGCACTTTGATGCCTCCTCCTTACTCAAGGCAAGTGCTGCATGCTATACCAATACGAGTCCTTGGGGATGACTACTAACATTCACCTACCTCTGTAAAATTACCAACATTAATGGTTTTTCTGGACAAGAATGTCTGCCAAATGTGAAAAAGGGAAGCATAAGCCTGAAAATGTAAGGTTGTGTAAAGTTGTGTGATAGTCGCATTAGAGGATAAACAGGATCTTTTTTTTCCACACCTACAGACAATACTGAATTTGCATATCCTTTGATTGAATATTGATGCCTTTTGATGTAGTTAAGTCACATGCTGCATTATAAGTGTAACGACTCTGCTGGCCCGAGTGCCGAAGGGCATGGAGCAGGACGCGAAGACTCCCTCGATATAGTGAGACATGTATTGACATCACACACGAATAACGGTGGCAGTCACACACAACGTTAACGCCACACATTACGCATACATTTAACTAAACACAAACTACAATAAGGTTTTAACACGGACCACACACAAGTATTTACACACAACCGCAGACTCGCAATGACCAACACAGTACACACACTCAGTACACAAATTAGAGAGATTTAAGTAGACAAAAGACACACGACATTAAACCCCGTACAGGTGCCTGCACTTACAAAGGGCGTGGTTACAAACAAGGTGAAACCCCCCCGCACGCGGCAGACCGTACCACGTGACTGGGGGGAGCGTCCCGTGACAATAAGATGAATGGATGTCTTTCACAAATGGATCACAATAAATCACAAGATTTTAAAAAATTAAATGTAGTTTTGCATTTTTTATTAATAAAAATTATATTTGTCTAAATAATTTTATTGTCAGTTTTAGTAGTCATAGTACAAGATATAGCTTACAACTACTTCAGGTTTTGATGGTGTACTTATTACATAAATAAAATATTTAAAATCAAGTGTGCATGTGTATATATATATATATATATATATATATATATGTATATATATATATGTATATTATATATATAAAGTTCATCACAAATTATATATTTGAAGTAAAATTAAAAGCTGTTGTAAAATCCATTATAACCAATACTGAGAAAATCCCCAGGTTCCATGTCTTCTATAGGTAACAACAACTGTAAAAAGACAATGCTAAAAAGAAGACATAAAAGATAAAAAGATTTATTATAAAATATATTTTAAGAATAAATATATTATTACAAATCTTATAGTTAGAACTGTTTATAAAATCTGGAGGGAAAACTGCATAGCTTTGAAACCTTGAAATGTATTTGACAAGATATTGTTCTGTCAACACGAGGATACAAAATTACAATAAAAAAAAAAAAAGCAAAACAATGCCTTGGACATTAAGAAGGAATCATTTTTATAGCCTGCGTCTAAAATCAATGAATGTGCTGTTTCGTATATGTATTAGCTCAGGTGATAAATAAAGATGAATAATTATAACACATTTCTAACCACTTAAACTATTTCAACAATTCTAATTATTTAAAATAGACTTATATGAGGAATAGTCATTTCAAAGAACATGTGTATAAAATGCTATAAACTCTATTATGAATTTGTTGATATTTTAAATTATAATACTGACCTCGACAACATTATCACAGAGCAAGACCTCTTTTACATATGACATTTAGGGTCACAAGTTTTGCTTTTTAAATCAAAATCACACTATAGCAATTGTAGTACAATTGCAGTGTGATATGATGTCCATATTATCCAGCTCTAATGTATGGTCCTGCAGGACAGATTTATCACTCTGTTGGTTTCATATGCACCATTAACAATCATCCACTAGCACCACGCAACAGACATTAAACTATGGCGGTAAAGAAATCTAACTACATCATTCTGTGTCTCGGATCTTCCAGTCTGACAGGGTGCACACTTGAACTGTGGTTTTCTTTGTGTGTGGGTTATTTCAAGATGAACTAGTTTCTAATTTCCTAGAATACATAGCATAAATGTTATATTTAATATGATATTTAATAAGAAGAAATTCTGCTGTCTTTCTTTATAAAATCTGGTGGCAGATGTTTTTTTAAGGGTTAGATTAAAAAGATTTTTAAAGGCATAGCATCATCATCAATATCATAAGTATCCGTATATAACAAATCTGTATTTAAAATATCTGACCAGCAGATAACTGCACATTTTCTTCCCTTAAATAACTAAACATGCACAGCACAGAGAAGCTGGTGTTCTTTTAACCTCGTTGGGTCAGCCAGATCAACCAGTGAGAAGCTGATGTTGTTGAAATAACTTCCATGTCCCTCCTCACCTTGGGCTGAGGGAGATTCCTATCTTATAATCATGGTCTGTGGGTCTCCTGACCAATCAGAAGGTTGGCAAATACATGACACCACCACACCTTAAAAGGAGACATTTGCCCAACCCTATTCGCACAAAGGTTTTGCCACCCTTCAGCTCTTAGTATTACAGAAGTCCAGCTGCCATCATAAGTCAGTCAAGCACTGACTGCTAGAAGTCTCAATGTAGATGTAACCGCAAGACTGGCCACCTCGGAGATCAACCACTCTGCTCCTCTCATTTTCACTGTCCCCTATTTGAAGATGAGCTCCTCCAAGGAAGGAGTCAAATGGCAAACCTCTTCTCCACAACTAGAAGCAAGCACATTCACACACATTTTTTAAGTGCTTTGCATTTCATTGTCACTATAATATAAATATTAGTGATAAACACATCTCACATCTCACCGTTATGGAGATTTTTGTGTAAGGCCTCCTTCGATAGAAAATCACTTTAGTGTTAAATTCAGGACTTCCATCTTTCTTAAACACACGTGTCCTTATAGTCTCCTCCTCACACCTAATGACAGCATACACATCTGGAGCTGAGAAAGATAGAGAGATGGAGAAAAACCATGAGAATGTGAGAACTTGGCAGTTCTACAATGACAGTTGTTCTATAATGCCACTCGTGCAAGGGTGGGTGATGACCTGGCTGTTTGGACTGACTGAGCATGGAAGCTCTGTGCAGGTGTATTGTAGTTACAGCACAGAGCTGAGGCCCACAGCACCACCACAGTGAGGGAACAGGAAGATCCTCCTTCAACTCCCTACACAGACAGTTTATCAGTGCACCATACAGTTAATTAGCTTTCTGTTTTAGTGCTAGATGAATAACAAACAACAAATGCATGTATTACATACATGCATTAGGCAGCTTTACAAAATGCTTGGTATATTTTGATGATTTTTGACCTCTTGCTGACAGATAATACGTGGATTAGGTTCTGATACAGTTGACAGTACGTGTAGAGGCTACTTGCTGAACCAGCCTTACAACTAACACACAGAGCAGCACTAGCACTTCCATTGACTCACCGGAGCTTCATGTCTGTGTGTGAAAACAGGCGGAGCAGGAAACGCCCGTTGACCCCTGGTTGGAAGGTGGTGGGCACGACGGTATAGCGGCCGGGGCCCAGAGTCACACGCAGGGCAACACTGCGGGAGTCCATATAGACAGAGCTGGCAGCCTGCTCACCAAAGCGCTGCACCCTACACGTGCGATTCACCTCCACCTGGGAGAGCATTAGAAATCAGAAAAAAAAACTTCACACCAGCAATGGCAGGAAAATCGCAGAACAGAAACATAACAAATAAATTCTGACAGGTGGATGGACAAAACATTTTGGCTGTTTGACTTTGGTCTTCTCAGCTGCTGATGATACTACGGTGATTATATTCAGACTCTCACCTTCAGAACCTCAAAGCCGATTGGAAGATTTTCACCGCTTCCTTCTTTCCTTTTAATCCTTCTGTCTTCCTGCTGCAGGCATATCAGTACCTCATTTTCCTCTTTTCCTACCTCAAACATGAACTGAGAGAGGGAGAGAGAGTTGACAGCGGATCATGTAGAAGTGTGGTAACTGCTCATGGCATGTTGTACAGTACATAAACATGGGGGGGAAAACATTGTTTTAAGTGACGAATCATTGATACTGAGTAATTCTCCAGTACAATGCAAAATTGTACAGATGTTTTAAAAAGGGGAATGCCTGTACACTTATAGCTAAAGAGATAGAGATCAAATCAGCACTAATATCCCAGTGTGTATTCTTCTTGAGATTATTTACAGGAGTTGCTTGCAGACATTTTGTACAGTGCCAGTGTAACCTTTATCTTCATGCTAAATCCTCATTTTAATCTTACTAACATATTCTCCAGTGTTTAATGGCAGCCAGTGACCAGTGTCATCTTAGTTGTACCTGAGGATTATGAAGAAATGTTTCTCTGAAGTTACTGCACCCCCCACACCGACTCCTTCTGTCCATTTCTCTCTCCCATTCATCCTCAGCAACTCCCTCCTCCTCTCTGCTATGGACTTTCTCCCTTTTCTTCTGCAATCTCTTTCCCTCTCTCACTTGCCACGCTTGCTCTTCACCCTTCTCTTTCTTCTTTTGCTTCTCTCCGTAGGCCCTCCTCTGGTCCTGCTGCCCTTTGTCCAGATGCTCTTCTCTCCTGCCTCCTCTCGAGGCAGGAGCAGGATAGGCCCAGTCGCAGCCCTTCAGTGGGGTGTCTATAGGGGCGTGGGTCCATTCACCCAGGAGGCACTCCTCTCCCCAGCGGTGCCGGGTCCAAAGCAGGGAGCGCTTCACCAGTCTGCACACGACCATGTCTGTGAAGTAGTGGCAGAAGTCCCCAAACTCCATCCTGGAAAAATGCACAAACATTTGACATTAACATGAGAAACAGAAATATAGCAGGTTTACTTTTTGCATCCTCTTTAATCATCATTAGAGCAGATTTAAAATGAAATTGGTCTGCGTTCTATTCACATTGTGGAGATGCTTTACATTTACGGCATTTAACACTTTTGTCCAGCGCGACTGATCTACCACTGCTACATTAATTAACCCACTACTTTATATTATTTTAAAATCTTAATTCCAACATGAAATAAAAATGACAGGGAAAAGTGAAACCATTATTTAAAAATAAACATAACGCCTACCAAAACTCTCCTACATCTCTGACGACGAGTCCCATTTTCTCCCTCTCGCTGCGCTCAGTCCGCTGCCACTGTAGCGATCTACAGGCCACCAAAAAATAAATTATATAAAACTATTATTACTATTATTTAGTATTTAGGCCAAAATATTTCATACAGTGCTTAGAAAGCCTATAGTGTTTGAGTCTCACTGTTCTGCCTCATTGGCTATCTGTCCTCTATATTCTGACAGTTCCATCCAACAGTTTTACATCTGTCAGAAAATGTTTTGTTTATCAAGCTAAATGCTACCTCATCACCCATAGAAAGCTACAGTGAGCCTTTTGGAGAAAAATAAAGAAGCTGGTTTGAAAGTTCATTGCATGTTGTTTTTAAGTCATTCAAGGGAATGTTTTGAAGGAGTTACTTGAAAGTATCCTAAACAAGATATTCTTGCTTGTTTGTCTGCTGGTTGATTTGGCACTTTGTTGATCATTTCCTGCCCCTTCATGGCACACAAAAACAATAGCGTGTGGCTGGTTATTTTACAATGCCAATCAAATGGCCCATTTCTTTTATAGCAGAAGTTGGCCAAATTGAGTAAGTCAGTCTGAATTTTAAGACTACGCTACAGATCTATGAAACTGATCTATAAATATGTTCCTCCCCATCAAAACCATCCAACTGACAGCTCAGCCCTAACCTCAGATGTGATGGATTACTCCTTAACTCCTCACCCCTGACTCCAGGCCCCAGTCCAGTTTGCCATGCCCCAGGGATTCCGCATGCGCACCATGTAGATCCGGGATGTTCCACAAATGCCCAAAAGTGTCTCCCCCAGGCGGATCTTCCTGATTTCAGTAACACTGTATGCATGGCCCTTCACTAAGCCACAGTCCAACACTGACTCCACAAGTTCTCCTTCTGCTGGCTAGATATGTGAGACAGTGGTAAAGACAGACACAACAGAACAAAGAGGATAAGCTTCATAGATAATAATCAATTTGGACATTGGCTGTGCGATGAAGACGGGTACAGTGAGACAGAGATCCAAGGAGAGAGAATATGGCGAAAGCCCAAGGAAAGAAGCATGAAAGGGGGATAAAGGGCATTGAAGTGACTAAGATAAAGGTATGCATGACCCAGCTAGTCAAGAAATGGGATAATGGAGCTTTAAGTAAAAGCTAACTAGCAATAACACATAGTTCTGCAATAATGTAAAAGTAGACAAACAACAATCTTCTCCAGATTAATAGAAATAAACATTATATTGTTGCAGGCATGACCCTTTTCTTCTCGCTATGTAGCTTAATGGATCTAAAGTTCAATATAAAACATTTCTTTACACAGACTGGTTTAAACATACTGCTATAGTAAACATACTCTATAATACACATACTGCTATGATAAACAAATTGCTGTAAGACACATACTGCTATAATAAACACTGCTCTAATAAAAATACTGCTATAATAAACATCCTGATATCTATTTCACTTTTCAGCTGTTTATACCAACGAGAATCTAAACTACAGCAATTTCAATCTCAGTGGGCTTCGGACAGAGTATTTGTGTCAAGATTTTATTTTTTATTTTACTCAACACTGTAAATATGTAAACAAGTTCTCCATGCTTGTTTGGTTTGAAACAAAAAATAATAATTGCCTAACTGGTATCCTTTTGGGTAGGCTAGTTCATTTTTCCCTCTCCACTGCAGAGTAGCTCATATGTACCAGTTTCTTTAATTCATTTCTATGTACCCAGCATTCTTTGCCAGACTGAAAATCTAGGCTACCTTTTGTTAAAAAAATATTTTGTAAAAAAAAGTGGCATTTAAAAAAAACATATTTGTATTCAGTGATCATGTTTGTGTGACCTATAATTAAAACACAATCATTTCTATTGTATAGATTTTAACTATTCATAGGTTAAAATGCTTGTAGAAGAGGAACTGGTAAATAAAAGTGAAGCCAAAAAAATTACGTGAACAATTTATAATATTGGTTATGAGCCCAAGGCTACTAACAGATGAGGGAATGAAAAACTCATTCCTTGTTTAGAGCTATTGATAAAGCCAAAGTCATCTGATGAGACTGATTTGGATGACAGAAAGCCATCCAAATTCCCCAACTCTCAGTCCAATCAGGCATCTGTGGGATGTACTGGAAAAACAAGTCCGATTTATGGAGGCCCCACGTCACACCTTACAGGATTTAAAGGATTTGGTGCTAATTTCTTATTACTCGATACCACAGGCACACTCAGAGGTCTTGTGGAATCCACGAGTGAGCTGTTTAAGCAGTGCAAGGGGGGCCTACACAATGTTAGGCAAGTGGTTTTAATGTCATGGCTGTTTGGTGTATATCAGGCTGGCGCTAACACATGAAATATACAAGAAAAGCAAGTTCTTGTAAACTGAGGTCTGCCAGAGTGCTTTTTTTGCATTAACAATAGGGCTGTTATGGTTTCACAGTGTCCTACCCATCTGTAACATGGCTCAAACCCAGGTCAGATAGGTGATGGTACCAACAGCTTACTGGGTGAGCAACCACGCTCTAATGATGGTGGGCCCGTGTGCGAAACAGTTAGTTCATAGAACCGGTAAAACGAGAAAGTAAGTAACCAAAGGTGGGGAGTGAACCCCAGCCGCTTTGTTGCACGGGGGATAAATACCCGCTAGATTTGGTTATCCCATATGATTAGGTTATCATTGTGAAATTTGAAATTTAAAATTGTAAGACCGTAACAAAGGTTTTTACCCGTATGGAGCATGTGATGTTTTTACCCGTATGGAGCATGTGATGAGAGCTTTGCGACTGTGTGCTTTTGCTAACATCTGGAACAGTGCCCGCCTCTGCTCAGCATGTTGGCTTAGAGCCTCTTGGTCCAGACTCAGCAATTCGGACACTCCACCAGTGAAATCCACAAGCGCTTCAGCGGTGTTACCTCCCTCTAAGGCCTCATAGCAACCATTCAACCTGACAGAAAGGAGAACAGAAAGAAACATTATTTAACAGTTAAAATTCAAGGGTTAAAATTCCACACCTTTTCTTTCTCTCTTTCTTTCTGGTATTACACCCCACGAAAGCACCAAAATTTATGCTTTAAATCTAAGCCCTTTGATGAGGTATAGTGTCCTTTTCCTTCCTCTCTTTTTAGTCTTTCTAGCCTGGAGTGCACTGGAGAAAGCCTCATGTTGACAACCTTCAGTTTAGTCTCTGCAGAACATGACTTGTGTGTGTGCGTGGGGGGAGGGGGGGATTGGGTACTTGGCATAAGCTTTCTCCAACAGGGCACTCCAGAATTCCCGAGGTGATGCTGAGCGACAGAAGAGCAAAGTTCCATCCTCACTGACCGGTAAGCGGTCATCTACCACCACGTCCATCCATTGGCCCATTCGCCAGAATCGAAAGTGGAAAATCCCAGCATACAGGTATGGATGCTTAGGGTTCCATTCCTGCTCCATGTGATCTGGGATGACCTGTTATGAGGGGAGTAGAGAGATAGAGACAAGTAGGGGAAAAGGAAGTGTGATGACTCATCACTGTTATTAGAACTCATTACTATGACTCACCACCATTACTATGAACCAACAATGTCATCCAAATGACTAATCTGTTGTTGAGGCAGCTCATGTATATCCCTCTTACCTTTTTCCAAAGTGAGGGCTCTGTGGCCAGACAGGATATAGCTGCCACCATCCAACAGTTACCCAGACTGCCCTGGTGCAGATCTCTGGTGCTGATTCCATCCACAAAGAGTCGAGGATCCCTACACAGCTCCTGAGACACAAAGAGGAACAGATGCACATGTCTACCTGAGGATTCAAATTACATCTTCACAGCAAAATTACCCTACAAGACCAATCTACTGAACTTTCTGTGAAATTATCATTAGAGCATGCTGAAAGAAATTGTGCAAATTGGACATGTACCAACTCTGGTCAAAATCGCCAAGGTGATACGAATCCTTAAGAAGGAAATGCTCAATGGCTCCAATATAACCAATTACAGGGCCTGTATCACTTCTCCATTTCCTCTCAAAAGTTATTGAACAAACAGTTCACAATAAATTATCTCTTTTCTTCACCTAGAACCAGCTCCATAATCCCAATAAGTCTGGCTACAAACCGGCACGTTCAACAAAAACAGCCCTCATAACAGTGACAGAGAAACCACATGCTGCCAAAACTGCCAAACTATCATCTGGCTTGACTCTTCTGCACTTTTCGTCAGCCTATGACACAGTAAACCCAACATTCTCCTCTGTGTTTTCTCCAGCCTTGGTGTGACTGGCTCTGCATGGAAATGGTTTCAGTTCTATCTGGAGGGACGGTCCTATCAGGTAGCATGAAGAGGATCCACATCCAATTGATGTAGACTCTCCACTGTTGTCTCCCAGGGCTCAGTATTAGGCCCTCTTCTCTTCTTTTTTTTTGTATACTCATTCTCTTGGTGATGTAATATCTTCTCATGGCTTCTTCTACCACTACTATGCTGACGGCACCAATTAAGTCTGCACCTTTTCTTTTCCACCCTCCACCATGCAGGTTTCCAGACATATCTTCATATACTTGACTGACATTGCATCATGCATGACAGACCACCACTTGAAGCTCAACCCCAGCAAAACCAAGCTTCTGTACATCCCAGAAACTCCCAGCCTTTACCATGACCTCACAGTTTCTTTCGAGAACTCCTGGTATTACCATCTGAAGTTGTACATAGCCTGGTCATAACTTTGGACAACCAGTTGTCGTTCTCAACTCATGTTTCAAATCTGACCCGGTCTTGCAGATTTCTCCTTTGTAACATACAAAGGATACAGCCCTTTCTCTCCAGGAAGCTGCGCAGTCTCTTGTAATCCAAAAACTAGACTACTGCAAATCACTACTTGCTGGTCTTCTTCTAAGAGCCATCAGACCTCTACAACTTGTCCAGAATACAGCAGCATGACTGATCTTCAATCTTACGAAGTTCACACGTCACTCCACTGCTGCGTTCCCTTCTTTGGCTTCCAGGAGCTGCCCACATCAAATTTAAAACATTAAATTTGCCTACAAAGCCAAAAAATGACCAACTGGTTGCACTGAGATAGAGCCTATATGTGCTTTGCACTTCTAGGCATCAGCACTGATCCATGTATTTCAACAGAATTCTAATTTAATGGTATCTTGGATTCTAACCTACTGTACTGGCTAGGCTTTATTCCATGAGTAAATCACGAAGTCTCTCTGGATAATAGCCTCGGCCAAATGCATCTGACCTATCAAACTTTGGTTATACTGGCTTGGGTTACATTAACATTAACATACTTTTGGGCTCACCTGATATAGCAGTGCCAAACCTGTTAAAATGTCTATGTTATACTGGCAATCCTACTAAATACAGCACTAAATCCGCCATAAGAAATCGCTATGCATTGTTGTTCCTTTGCCTATAAGCAGTGCACATCGGTTGTTCACCTTTTATAGCAGCCATAAATTACCTATAAATCATGGTACATCTCGTCACGGAACGCTCGCCTCCCGCGAGTCACGTGGTTTGGCCTGCTATGTGCAGTGGGAGGATTGGCGTTTGCGGCCACGCCTGCACACACCTGCACCTCGTCCTGTCTGTGTATTCACACCCGCGTCAGCGTGTGCAGTATAGTTAGTCATTGTTGGTGTAACGTATCGATGTCGATGTTAATGTTCTTTTCGTCATCGTTAAACGTATGCGTGTTTATTGTTTAATGCTAACCGTTACATGTTCATGTTCGGCACTCGGGCCACCACGCGATATATATATATATATATATATATATAATGTGTGTGTGGCCTGTCCAGAGTTGCATTAATTTATTTAATACAAGATCTTGTGACTGCGCAAAATCTTCTCCAGCACATCCCAAAGATTCTCAATGGGGTTTAGGTCTGGACTCTGTAGTGGCCCAATCCATGTGTGAAAATGATGTCTCATGCTCTCTGAACCACTCTTTCACAATTTGAGCCCGATGAATCCTGGCATTGTCATCTTGGAATATGCCCGTGCCATCAGGGAAGAAAAAAATCCATTGATGGAGTAACCTGGTCATTCAAGTATATTCAGGTAGTCAACTGACCTCATTCTTTGGGCACATAACGTTGCTGAACCTAGACCTGACCACCTGCAGCAACCCCAGAGGCTTGTATGGTAGGCCCTAGGCATGATGTGTGCATCACTTCAGCTGCCTCTCTTCTTACCCTGATGCGCCCATCACTCTGGAACAGGGTCAATCTGGACTCATCAGACCATGTGACCTTCTATTGCTCCAGAGTCCAATCTTTATGCTCCCTAGCAAATTGAAGCCGTTTTTGCCGGTTAGCCTCACTGAGAAGTGGTTTTCTTATGACTACACAGCTGTTTAGTCCCAATCCCTTGAGTTCCCTTCGCATTGTGCGTGTGTAAATGCTCTTACTTTCACTATTAAACATATCCCTGAGTTCTGCTGTCGCTTTTCTATGATTTGATTTCACCACACGTTTAAGTGATCGCCGATCACGATCATTCAAGAGTTTTTTCCGACCGCATTCCTTCCTCGAAGATAATGTTTCCCCACTGTCCTTCCACTTTTTAATAATGACATTTGATTTGATCACAATGTTATTTATGCCCATGTGGATTAAAGTATGAATTAACAGCTCTTTTTGTTTTTACAATAATAACAAAGCAGAGTGGGCTCTTTTTCCATTTAATAATTAAGCGATAGTCTTTGATATTCTTACCCTTGGTCTCTTCCACGTGAGTCCTGGAGGTGGTGCTCTTTTGTAGAAAAGCGACTGAGCAGAGGCAAGAAAGAAGGGGTCCTGGAATAGAGCTGCTCGTCTCAAACACGCTCGCTTCAGGGCGTGGTAGTTCTGATGCTGAAACAGGTACACTCTGTCAGACATCCCTGAGGAGAGGAAAATAAAAGACAACACAAGGCAGCGTGACTCTTCTGGGAAATCGAATGCACAAGATTTTACTACGTAACCTTATATTAGGTGCACTTCTTTGACCTAAACTGTAAAACATTTCCAAATGGCTACCAGGAAACCTCTCATTTAGCCGAAGATACAGATAATTATGTAAGAGCATCATATGTAGGTGAGGTGACTTCTTCCTGAGCTCTAAAGAAGAGGTTGCACATTTGGTTAGGAGTTCAGCCTCAAGAGGTGGCAGAGATATGTGGATATGGGTAGAGAATAAGTGGGACTAGTGTTTACATTTTGGGGGATGTCGGTCATCAGGGATATTGGCAGGGACACAGTACATGTTAAGATATTTATAAAATGTTCATAAAACGTTGGACAACCACACCTACACAGTAGAGTCTGGAAAGCTTGTCTCTGTTAACTATAAGCCCAATACGCATTAGTTGAATTTAGTCATGGTAAGCATAAAATTATACAAAATCATTCATATAAAATAACAGGAATTATAAAATCAGTTAAAAGGGACATATATTTAAAAATATTTTTATACAAACAAAACTATGTTTAAAAAGTGTTTTGTATTCCATTGCGTGTTTAATCTAGCTTCTGTTGAAAAATATTATCTATATTATATACTCTTATATGATAATAAATTGCCTCAATGTTTCTGAATATATTCAGAAACATTGAGGCAATTTATAATATCATATAATTTATAATATCAAATAAGAGTATTTCCATCCACAGACAAAAATCAGATGACAGCTCTCACCTAGTTCCTTTGGTTTAGGCTGAGTCTCTTTGAAGCTTTCTCCCAGATCTTAGCTATATCCAGTGATCTACACAGTTTTCATGCTTCTTTGTATCGATGATTTTACAGAAGTTGGTTGTGACAGTTTTACAGTTCTAAGAGTCTGATCATTAGAACACTTTGATCTCGTGCTGATTCACTGTTCTGCTCTTCCCAGTATATACATGGAGACGGTCAGGAGTGGCAGGTGTTTTCTTTCTGTTGTCACCTGCCTGCTCGTTGTCACCGTGACAACCTGGTTGTTCTGCCCCAGACCAAGTGTAGAATTCTGTTGAATGGTCTGGCCAATCAGACACAAGTGTGAGGACACAGCACTACATCCAACTACATCCTTGCAATGAGGTTAGTTTGCATCGCTTGGTTGAAAACTATGCTGATTTATCTGGTGCACAGATGCTTGCGAGTGCAAAGAATGTGGTCCTATACCATGTTGCTTCACACACCCAGATTCAGTATAAATAAGAGAGCTGTACATACCAAAAGGTGTCCTTAACTTTGGGACTACCCTCGAAATGGCTGAGCGAACAGTGGGTAGCTCTACATTTTCACTGGTAACCTCATCCCTCCAGCCACCCTAACAAAGTACAATGAAAGACAATCAGCAATGCCACGCTGGCTATCAGACTGGCTATTAGACTGAACAAGGCCCATTCAGAAACCCCCATAGTCATGGGGAGCAGGCACCAAGAGCTTAAAAATGACTGAATTACCAATTGCAAAGATGAAGAGTCAAGTAACATGCCAACATCCTTAAAAAAAAACAAAAAAACAAAAGAGTTTATAAAAAAAATGTGCAGAAAACTAACGAGTTGAAAATCATAGTCAGGTGTCCAGTCTGCTCTGCTCCTCATGTTAATGATCTGTTTTTGTCTCCTATTACACGTGCGTGCTCACTCGCGTTCTCGCTCCTGCTCATAGTGAATTTAGTCGTGTCCTCTCTCCGACTCTGTAGACATGTTGACCAAGAGCTTCACTATAAACTTCACCTCCTCTCTCATAACCACTGGCCCCGCCCCCATATCTGTCCCTCCTGTATATCGTGTGCTCACGGTTCCACACACAAACACAGCCATTAAATGGCTTCTTAATTACTTTTTTGACTTGGAGTACCTGCCAAAGCCCACCACACACACACACACACGCACGCAAAGTCACACTTACGTCTTGTTGCCGCTTTCTTGTGTCTCTGTTTTTCATCATGCCATATCAGTTGTCATCAAGCACGTGGCAGTGACATCTGAGTCCCACACACACACATACACATACACACACACACACACACACACACACACACACACACACAAAACGCTATGTTATAACTAGATGATATAGATAGATGATATGTGTATCAATCACTGTTTATTTTTTCTTCGTGGTGTAACTGTCTGCTTTGTAGGATCATAGTATCCTGGAGAAGAGAAACGCATGTTAAGAGTGGATCAAACAGAAATGTCACAGACAGACTTCAGTCATTAACCTCCTGCTCTTAAACAAGTAGTAAAACATTAGTGTTTTCTTAATTCATTATATAAATAAGTTGAAAAAACTGTAATACAAGTAAAAACAAAGTAAAACAAAGTACAAACAAAACATATAAAACAATTCAGGCTTTTATTTCTGTCAAGATCAACACAATAGCAGTACATGTTATGCCACTGGGCACAGTATTGTACAGGAGCTGTCAGATGCATATGTAGAATGGTCTGTGACTTATGTTCTCTTCAGCATTTACAGCTTTCTGATTAGATACAGAAAAAGGAGCATTACTGATGTGTATTTGTTCTTATATGGGTGACCATGAACACATGCAAAGTCACTCTTTCTTGTGAGCGTCTCACTCACATATCATGGCTATCCTCCTGCTTTTCTTGTCTCTTTCCCCTGGTAAGTTCATCATGCCATATCAGTAGTCACCAAGCACATGGCAGTGACACCCGAGTCTCTCTCTCACACACACACACACACGCGCAGACACACACACACACACTGTATACACACTATGTTAAAAATGTGTTTGTCAGTTTATTTTTCTTCCTGACACAAGTCTGGTTGTCTAAAATCATAGTATGTGAAATGCACGTTAAGAGAAATGTCACAGAAAAACTAGTCATTAATCACCTGCGCTTCAATGAGTAATAATGTGATTCATCATACTGACACCTAGTAGTCTGGGTGTTTCAGAGATTCTGCACTAAATGCATTTTAAACACAGCCACCTCCATGTGGAGTACGTGCAAAATTGAGCATAAACAGGTTAATTTGAAGACTACATAATTTGACTCTTCGTCTCATGTGAGCTGCACCTTATAGAAAAAAAAGTGAAAAATAAATCACTTCATAAATAGTTTGCTACTCTTTGGCAGTAAAAATGACTAATTGCTGATTTAAATTACATACATGCAAAACAAACTCCCCAAAGAATCCCTGTGAAACATTATTCCATTTTCTGTCTGCTTAACTGTAATAAATTTTAAGTAAAAATAAAACAAACATCAGTACAGTTTTAAATGTTATATGCTTTTATTTGTCAAAAGCAGCATAATACCAGTACACATGAACAATTAAGGACATTTTATAATCACAATCAAACTTGGCTACTTCATCATTAGAAGCATCAAAGCATGTAAACCATTTATTAAATTACTATACTGGATAGGCATTCAAACATATCACAGCTTGAAGGAACTAAATTATTGTTTTAACAAGTAAAAGTACATTTAAGAAAAACATTACAAAAAAAAATAAAAATAAAATCATACTGATCAAAAAACCAAAGTGAAACCTTCACTGCAGACACAGATCTGTAATCACTTATTGGTTAGAAACCATTCATCACTCAACTCCAGATGATTTGAGACTCTGTCATATGGTTAAAAAAAGGCAAGACAAAGTAAGCTGATCTACGGCTCCCTGAAAAGCTGCCAGAATGATGCGTTCAAACTCAGCAGAGTCAATAAACAGAAGAGACTACAATATGAACATGTGAAGGACTGCAACCTGCATACAAACTTAAGGTCATGTCATTAATATCTTAATGGATGTAATGTAAGCTTTCTCTCACACTGAAACGTCACTACCATTACTTAGTACAGTACATTTGTCCAGACTGGCTCAGAAACGCACAGCCACAACTACGGCTAACACACAACCTTCTGGAGAACTGGCGTTGTTCACTGCTGGCATGAAGAAGTTAATGTGTATGGTTGCATACTGTACAATGAAGAAAAAAATAATTTTTTAAATTTAAAAACCTTCTTACTGGCTAAACAGAGGGTTTCACTGCAGAGCACATGCGCCACTGGGCAGGAAGTCCTGGACGTAACTAGCCACGGCCTTGGTGAGGTAGGTCATGGTGCCAAAGCGGCCACTGGGGGCAGTGTCGTACAGAAGCCGGCAGATTCCTGTAGAATGGTCTCTAACTAGAATGTTCTCGTCGGCATTCAGAGCTTTCTGTATAGGAGCAGGAAAAGAGAAGGGTTAGTTTATGCATGTCTGTTCTTGTATGGGATAAAAACACACACACACCTGGTCCTGGTAGAACATGTCGTTGGCGATGTGGACGATCTTCTCCACGTGGATGATGCTACCAATGCTGTGGATGTCCACATCGGCCAGCATGGTGAGCACCAGGATGGCTTCCACCAGCAGCTGCCTGTACTCAGGCTGAGGCACGCGGTTCAGCACCGTCTCCACATGCACTGCAAACTTAATCTCACCGGGCGTCATCTGCAGGGAGAGGGAGGGATGAAGTGTGGAAACAAAACTTCGCTGCCATGACTCTTATTAGTAAGTGCTCATTGTTGCATAATTTATGTTAGCTTACAAAGTTATGGACTGTACAGTAAAACAATAAAGCTTTACTTCTCATGTAAATGTGCACCACAAGATGACAGGATGAATTTTCAAATGTCGATAACAAATGCCATTCTGTTGCTGTAGTGCCTGTAACAAGGATCTCCAAGCCTCCTGCTGGAGCTTACCAATGCCTAATGCACCTAACACTTTAGGCCAAGATGACAGCAAGCCTCGTCTATGCCCCAGTTCCTCTCCACTCCCCAAAACAACCCCCCCCCCCACATACATACACACACACAGGCATCACACCTCTCTTGTAGTGGATGACGGGAGCACGTAACCTTCGATGGACAGCCCATGACACTATTAAAGAGGGAGGAAAAAAGCTGCATTTATTTGCATTATTTAGAGCATCATACTTCCTCTTTATGTTTAAGCTCATAGCAGACTGCTTAAAAATACTTGATCCCAGTCTGATCCCAATCCAGTGCTCACACTAGCCCCTTGCTTACCTTCTGCAGAATCTTCCAGACTTTCTGGTAGAAGCCCACCGGCACTCTGTTGAGGGCTCCGTCCAGCCTCCTTCGGCGCAGCCACTGGCCCTGGCGACTGTCTCGCACCACGGGCAAGCTCACCGAGCCATCAAGCGACTCGACCGAGGAGAGCTTGGGCCTCTGTCAATCACGAGAGAGGACACGGCCACGTCAGCAACATCCCAACTCTACTGGCACATATCAAAGGCTCTTTCACAGAACTCCTTTGGCGGTGCTGTTAACGTCAAAACCGTCTTCAGTTCACCAAGAAAGCCTGTACTCAAGCAAAACTATAAGACGTGTAGTAAAATAAAACGGAGGGTGATCGAGCTCTTACGTCAGAGTCGATGTGCTCACTATCGAGTGAGTGTGCTGGTGTCTATGGAGGCAGAAAACAGAAGGATCACTTTGCAAAAGTCCTTTTATTGCTGGAGGCAGCGCCATCTATTCAACATCCAGGAACAATTACACTCAAATACCACAATCATACTACATCACCAGACTACTGTGCACCTGCAGCCCCAGTGAAAGCAGTAAAAAGCATTAGTGTGCTCACTCATATTTACTTTTGTGATACAAGGACTGCCCCGTGTTAATCCGTATTGCAGATATTTGCCAACACCAGCAAATTATGTTTATTGGATCATTACAAACAATATTTGTACACAGACCTATGTAAATATGATTAATTACAGAAATCGTTTTTTGATTTCTCATGTGTGAGCTAGTCTGAACCAGAGTGGAGCACACCTGACATATCACCTTACTCTGAGCCGACCAAGACAATCTGCTCTCCTCCAGCTGCAAACGGAGACACCACAGCACGTTTGTACTGCTCACACAGTAGAGTCATGGCTAGCTATATCAGACAGTGGCAGTGCTGTGGGTCCTAATGTACGTCCTCGTCTAGGTAACGCTGTGGGTCCTAATGTACGTCCTCGCCTACGTAACGCTGTGGGTGTCGTCCTCGCCTACGTAACGCTGTGGGTGTCGTCCTCGCCTACGTAACGCTGTGGGTGTCGTCCTCGCCTACGTAACGCTGTGGGTGTCGTCCTCGCCTACGTCATGCTGTGGGTGTCGTCCTCGCCTACGTAACGCTGTGGGTTTCTTACCAGCTTCATGTCACTCTTCAGTTTGCTGATGCCCACACGCTCGCTTTTCGTAGCACCCACATTACCCACCTCATGGATGGAGATGGCAGGGCTTACACCCGTATCCACAGCCCGTACTGCAGGTTAAAAAACAAAACCACCAAACATGCACAAGTGCTGTTAAAGATAAACGTACATTCACAAAGAATATCAAATGTTGCACTCGTCTATTAAAATGTTTGATGTAGTCCAATACAAAATTAACTGCACATACATATTCATATGCACACATCAGGTACACAGCATGTGGAATCAAGGAAAACAAGGAGGAACTGACTAACCGCTCTTCTGCACACCAAACTCTTTGCCACTAAGGATGTGATGTAGCAGATTCTTCAGCTCAGATGGACTAAGACTCATTAGACTCTCTGTGGCCTCCTCACCTAAACCAACGCACGTGCACACACACACACACACGCACGCACACACCTTATTCCTTTAAGCAAAGTTGTTTTTTTATAAGCTTAGCTTTTACTATATTTCTTTTAATATATTGTACATACATGGATAAAATGCATATTAAATGCATAGCTTTTACAGAAAATCAAAAGTGGAATATTCATTCAAAATATAGAAAATAGGCTGTTGTACCCGAACAGCTGAGCGACTGTGCCAGTTCAGTAGCCATGACCTGAATGATGAGGCCGATCCTAAGCCTAAACATTTCACCGAACAGACCCGGCTGGGTCCTGATGTTCATCGCAAGGTACACCATTATCTCCTGACACACACACACACACACACAGACACACAGACACACAGACACACAGACACAAATTGCAGAACCATAACTGTAGAGCACAGGGTTTTTTGTTTTGTTTTTTTTTTATTGAAAGATATTGATCTTAACACACATCATACTGACAAAATTAAATAACATTTTTTAAAAGTTGCATGTAAGAAAAGAGATGGGGAGCAGACTGACCTGGGTCAGGATCGAAATTGTAATATTGTTCTCACTGGCCTCATCGATCATTTTAGCCAGTTGATCAGGTGGCATGGGCCTACATTGGAATGCGCATCACCACATTTCACATAAACGTCAGACACATTTGACACACATTTCTTTAATATTACAGAGATATAGACACAAAGGGGACTTCAAAACCTCATTAAAACCTAAATATAACCAGCTTTATCACTAAACCTGGGCATACGTAAAGTACTTTTGGTAGTGTATGTAACACATGCGTCATCAGTACTCACGCAGTTATAGTCTTCTCCCTGGGCTCTGGTGGTAAGCCCACTGTTAGATGCTTCTGATGAGCCAGCAAATCAGAACAAGCCTGAAAACACACACAACCACATATCAAAAATAGAAGAAAAGACAAAGCGTTGAAAAAGAAAAAAGAAAGATAGAAAGAGAAGAAAGACAGATACCTTATTGATCCCTGTGGGAAACTGTTTTGTTACAGCAGCATACAAGCCACATCAAGTACAGATGAGACTACACACACAGGTCCCACACAATACGAGATTATGTAAGTAAATGGTAGGCTGAATAATGGTTATTACACTAAATATTGTTGTCCACGGCAGAATAAAGTGACAGTCAAAATATAGTGCTGAAATTGCTAGTAGTATCCAGTAGGTAAAACAAATTTTTAAAAAAATTTAAAGTGCAAGTAAGGAATGTTGAAGTGCGTCATGTCACTACATATTGTTCTGAAAATCTTTTTAGAATCCTCTCGGATAAAGGATATACGAGTTAAACCACAGCTGAGCTCGATATGAGCACTGATCAAACTGAAACTGGTTTCATCCATGTTTTCCTTGACTCCCTCCAGTCAGTCTCAAACAATCCAGCATTACTACATTATTATACGGTAACGCTCGAACATGGCAAGCACAAAGCCTCGAGTCTAGACGGCACCTAGGGTGCGACTCGCTCACCCAGTCCAGCTCCTCCACTTTCTTGCGGAGCATGCCCGAGATCATGCGGACGAGGCCCCAGCAGCGCAGGTCTCCGGCCTTCTCGTAGAGCTCCAGCAGCAGCCTGCGCACGGTGCTGCCTTGGCCACGCACCCCAGTGTCCCACTCCATTCCCCTGAGGACGTAGACCCGCAAAACGCAGACGCGGCTTTAAGCATCATTTCGGCCTCTTAATTAAAACTGCGTTTGAGTGATAGGACACCGAGCTGTGCACGAGCAAGGAAAGAAGCGCAAGGCTGACTTGTCTTTAAAGAGGATGTAGAGGATGTCAGCCTGGTCCTGGAGACTCTGCGTATCTTTGAGGAGCTGAGCCAGGGCCGTGTGGTCTATAGCTCCATCAGGACCATGGGGCAGGCTACTGTCTGATGACAAAGCCACCTCAGGAGGCTGTAGAGGAAAAACAGTTAGCAGAAACCTTTTTTGCCTTTCTAATTTTGTGTTAGCATTTGTGTGTGTGTGTGTGTGTGTGTGTACCTGGTTCATTTCTGTTACAGAAGAATCTTTTAGATTGAGAGAAGGTTGAGGGGATCGGAAGAGCTTAGTAGGTAGATACATGTGCACATCTAAAACGATGAAACAAAAACGAGGCAGTGAGAATCACTGGCCTTATGCCACTACACACCTTACAAATGAACAAGGAGATTTAAAAATCCTTAAACGGTGTCACTTGTGATCAGTTATGGCAAGATTACTTAAGTCAGACCAGAACTAAACGTAGTAAGAGCTCTACCCACTGTGGATGTGAAGTTGTTTGGCCTTATTCACTAGAGACACCATCTCCCTGGTCTTAGTAGCTGCAGCCTTGAAACGGCAGAGTCCGGAGGCCCCGCCCACTGCTCTCACCCCCTGCTGTGGCACCGTTGTAGCCAAGAGCTGATCCAAATACTGAGCTAGGTCATCATTATCTGAGCATGAGCAAGCGAGCGAGGAAGATTTTACCACCAAAACCTATGCATAATTCCATCCTCTGAAACATGATAATAGGAAAGAATGTTTTTGGGTTTTTGTTTTTTTGTTTGTTTTGGGGTTTGCATGAAAAATACCCCATTGCTCTATTAGAATCCACGACTGTCAACTTGTCTTGCAATGATGGTAAAGTTATTAAACAGTAACAGATAAGAAAAGAAAAGCATGCCATTAGAATTGTTACATCTTTTAGTAAATTTAAATTAAACTGACTAGGCATTGTTTTAGCATATAAAACAGCATTCAAACCTAAAACAATGGATGGGCTCTACAGGAAAGCATGAAAATTATTTTAAAAAACAATCCCCAAATTTGAGATGGATCACTAACGCCTTTTGGTTATGAAATATTTGAAGTGTGTGTGTGTGTGTGTGCGCTTCTTCCCATTTACCATCGCCAACGTGGAGATCAGGCAGACTCCCTTGGCTAAAGGAGCCACCTTTATTTGCGTCACCCTCATCCCGGCCCACACTGCTGAAGCGCGGCCTACCGCCATCCAGGAAGCTCAGACGAGCAAAGCATGAAGTGGTCAGGAACTCCGACAGCTTTCCAGTCTGTATCCTAAAAAAGGAAGCAAGTGAAACATTTCAATGCCTGTGTGGAGAGAGAGGAAGTTAACAGAAGGTTTCACCGGGTCAGCCTGACCTTGCTCCTCCATAGTAGCCATCCTGGAGCTTCTTGATAGTGGCCAGCACTGCGGGGTCCAGGTCTGTGTGGTCTTCAGCTGATGGGAATGAAGAATGAAGTTACAAAGACAGAATACAGTATAACGCAGCAAGGGACTCTTTAGGTAGGACCTCTACACTATAATCAGTTCAATACTCCTAATTTCAGCAGAACTTGGCTACACCATCCTGCGTGATTCACTAACTACCAAGTTAACCAATTCCTCTTGAACTGAATTACAAGTACTCAGGCGAGTGAAGGTTGAGTGAAAAGGTTGCCAATCCAAGCATTAAAAAATGTTGGTTCCCCTCACCCCCACTCCTGTCTCGTCAGCTCCACTTACTGAGCATGGTCTGGGAGACGGGGAAGGTGACAATCGGACGGCCAGTCATCCTCCAGCGAGAGGCCAGGTAGGACAAGTCAGTGCGCAGCATCTCCACAATCATCCTGTTATCCAGGGCCAGGTAGAACTGCTGGTGATCAATGAACTGTCAAGAGAGCAGGACAAACACAGCTAAGCGACACCAGAAAGAAGGAAGCATTATGCGAAGGATTTTGACAGCCAACATTATTATTTTTTAAATTTTAAAAAGAAGGAATTTAGTGCATATTTGATGTCATATAATCTAAGCCTTCACAAACACCATCTGGATCGTTACCTGAGGTGTAAAGGAGAAGATAGTGTTGCGGATCACGTAGAGCTTCGAGGTTCCCAACACGCCAATCCGGCGGTATGGCCTACCCGTCAGCCCCAGCCTCTCATTACGCCCTTTAGGAAATGCAAATTGTACTTCCTGCATAAGTCATAATCACAGTGCCACAATGAATTAATTTGAATAACTTATATTAGTCTGATGCATGAACAAATTTGATGTATTTAAGGTATTTATTTATTTAGTTTGGCTCCATACCTAGCCTGGCATAGATGTGGCTCAGAACCCGAGAGGGCTGTACTCTGATAGGATGGATGTCTGCCACTGTTTCCACCTCGATCCCATTCTTCAACAGCAGCTCCTTAATCTCATCAGTCTCTGCCAGAATGGATACTGCCCAACATCCCACGAATTAGAATATCACAAACGTGCAGAAAAACAAACAGATGCTTATTTGAAAAAAAAAAAAAGCTCAACTTAACAGTCATAATGGAACTTAGCATACCTTGGACAACCACGTCAGGTTTGGGGATGGTAGAGAACCTGCGATTGAGTGGGTCTATTTCTCCAGGAGCCAAGAAGCCCTGAATGCAGATCAGAAAATTATCTAAAATTTGATTTCCAATCATATCATTTAACCCCAGAACACAAATACATCCACAGATCATCAGTCAAGTGACTTCCAACCTCTGCCAGCAGGTTTCCCAGAATGTAGAGGGACTGTCCCCACTTCAGGGGGCATTTGCCCATAGGAACCCTTTCCACAGAATGAGGGTTCACATACTCCTCATCCACCTGGGGGAATATGCACAACATTCATGACCGTGACAATCTCCGTTTGATTCCTCAAGCTCATAAATGTTATCAGATTCACAGGGACACGATGGAGTGGAAGCTTCTTACGCGATCAAGCGGCACACTGTAGAGCTCTGGCAGCAGGCGTATCCCATCTTTCTGTTTGATCAGTATACTATCCAGTGCCTCTCTGTACTCTTGCACCTGGGGAGATGTGCCAACCAGAGCTCCATCAAGGCAGATTCTCCTTTTTCCAATCAGTGAACCTTGCTACATAGCCTTTTCATTGTTTGTTGTTCTCTTAACACTGTCTGATGGTCTTTACCTGCTCTGGGTTGTTTATGAAGATGCCATCCAAAATGAAGTAGGTCCAGAACAATGGCCATTCACATTCAATGTTCTCAAACAGTTTAAGCTCAGCAGACTCATAATACAGCCTGTTTGGGTCCTGTGGAGAGGACAGTCAGAAGATATGGGGTGCAGAGGTACAAAGAAGACAGTGACACAAGAAAGCTATGCTACATGGATAATACAACCTCATCTAAATTTCTGATATTTCAACACCCATTATTACCTAAATAGATTAGATATGAGAAATCAGATAATGAACTATTACTTGCATTTACACTGAGTCCATGCATAAATAATTCCTACCTCTTTAGGTGTTTTATGACCATCTCTAAGAAACCGACAACAACCATAGCGGCCCTACATAAAACAGAAGCAAGGGCAGCATTTCAAAGTGAGAGAGAAATTTTACATCTGCACTACATATAACGGTGCATTCAACGGCAGTTCCTACCTGTAGCTTGGAAATAATTTCTTCCTTGGTAATGTTGACTAGATCAAGGTCCTCCACAGCAAAGGCTGGATAGGAGATTATGGCGAGAACGCCAGCATCAATCTCTTTCGATGTGGAAGCTCTGGGCAGCATGGAGTTAAGAATGGACTGGAGGAAAATACAGCCACTATTGGTCACACCAAAAGCATAATTCAGGGGTTTTGACCTCAAGACCTGATGGGCTACAGCACTGCACCATTTACTGCTTCCCAACTCATGATTAATAAAATCTAATTAACTGGAATGTGTTGGTGGGAGCTGAAAAGACAATTAAAGTGTTCAGTGCTGTGGTCTTTCAGGGTTGTTTTAAAACTGCTATTACAAATCAAACTATAGAAAACTTAGAGCTATGTAATTGATGCTCTGTCTTAAAGTTTAATCATATCTGTGGGTAAAATAGAACAAACAATAAAGAATAAAACTATAATACATGCAATTAAAGTACAAATATGTTCATCAAAAATAAAGGTGTATACTACACAAACACCTAAAAAACCTGTCTCCCTCTCTCTTTACAAGTAAACGGAAGGTCTGCATTTCTTTATGACCTTTTCAGACCCGTTCATGTGTGTACCTGACAGTGTTGGATGTCGTCGGGCAGAGCGTGAACCACTGAGCTTGGCCCTCCTTTAGCCCCAAACAGATTGAGTTCATCCAGGGCCTCTAGTGCTGCCTACAACCACAAAAGGCCCATTCAGACACTTTGCTTATCAACTGAAACCCCATGTTTGAACAAAGACAAAGCTACAATTCACTTGATGCATCTGAGAGTGCTGTACACTGACTTGAATACAGGGCTTTTTCAACGTAAAGTGCCAGGGTGGTATTTCACTCTATTAGAATGCAAACACAGTGACTCTCTTACACAAAATGGGTATAGTACTCTCAGTACATATGGTAAGTGAAGATGAACAGTTTACTGCAGCTGGCTGGATTTTAGAAGCAGAAGGGTTAAAGGATTCCAGCAATGAGAGTAAGGGAGTCGTGTTGAGGTTATGTTAGGTCAGACACACCAGCAACAGCGTCACAAGGGTGCAATGCATGAACTTTTCTGCCTCACCAATAGCTGCATTCTCAGCTGCTCATGGGCAGAAATGGAAAACACTGTGTGCAGATTTATAGGCGAGTCCAAGAGTGTACATGAGACAGAGAGACTGAATGACGGACAAGAAAAATACTGTCTGACATCATGCAGATCTGTGCAGATAAAGTCAATAAGACCATAAGGAACTCTGCAGGTCATCACACTGAAAGGGACATTGATCCACATGACCAGGATCTACAGCAAGGCTATAGCAACATCATTTGGGCTGGAAAAGTATGGTTGTCTGGTATTAAAATGAGTTAAAGTGATCAGGATGGAGGCAATTAAACTTCTACAAGGCTGTATAACAGACCTGGGAGACAACTACACATATCTGGGGATTTTCCAATCACACGGGAACCATGAGACAGAGAAGGACAGCAACGTCCAAGCACCAAGGGATCAAACACGTATGCCCTGACAGTCATCAGATACCCAGCGGGCACAATAAGTAGGCCAAAAGAAGAGCTGTAAGATGCCAACATAAAACTCCTCACAACGCACAGTGCACTCCACCAAACATCCGGCCAAGATGAGCTGATGAGGGTGTGCCTCAGACAGATACGGGAAATGGTTAGCACAAGATCAAGCACCAAGTCAATTAAAGCAGAGGTGTATCACACCAGACAAGACCTAAAATGGCAGACTGTGCAAAGGAGCCTCTGAGAACATTCAGAAGCTAGTAACAGGATGCAAAGGATCATGAGTGCCCATGGCTCACTGATGTCCATGAAGATCAAAAGCAAGCCTATCTGGTTTCATCCCACAGAAGAGCCACTGTACCACAGATTTGCTAAAAAGCATTAATGCTATAATCAGAAAGGTGTCAGAACACACATTGCATCAAAGCTTGCTGCTTTTGGAGCTGCATAGCTGCAGACCCATCAGAGTGCCCATGCAGACCGTTGTCCACCTACAAAAAACATGTGCAATGGGCATCAAAACTGGACCATGGAGCAGTGGAAGAAGGTGGACTGGTCTGATTAATCACGTTTTGGTCTATATCATGTGGACATCTGAGTGCATGTGCACCAGGATGGCACCAGAATGCATTATGGGAAGAAAGCATGCCAGCGGAGGCAATGTGACAGACTGGGCAATGTTTTGCTGGGAAACATTGGGTTTAATGTGGATATTACTTTGACACATACCACCTACCTACACATTGTTCCAGACCAAGTACACCTCTTCCTAGCAACAGTATTCCCCAATTGCAGTGGCAGAGCAATGCCACACGGCAAAAAATTGTTCAGGAATATTTTGAGGAACAGTTCATGTTGTCTTGGCCTCTAAAGTCACCTGATCGGAAGCTGTTCAAGCATTCAAACATCTAGGACCCACCTCGCAACTTACAGGAGTTAAAGGATCAGTGGGCCACTGGTTATTGAAAGAGAGAGCGATCGCGAGAGAACATGCCGGGGGTAGACACAGTGAGGATACATAAAGTAAATTAGTTCAAAATTAAATATTTGTGTTCACTGTCAAAGTTTTTGTATGCTAAACTTCAAATATTGCGCAAAAATAAATACGCAAATACATTTATTTTAGTTCAATGTTGTTTTAATTATTGGAGATTTGTGTGTGTATGCGAAAGTTCTCAGCCCCTAGAAAGTTTTCAGCATTTTGCCATGTTTGACACATCTTAAAAAGGATTCAACTTATTATTTTCTCATCAATCCACACACAAAACACAATAATAAAGCAAAATGGGTTTGAAATGTTTTATCAATTTATTAAAAATAAAAGATTGAAATATCACATTTAGGTAAATATCACCCAAACTAATCCAGTTTTAACTAGCTGAACAAACTCACCTTGGCCATGCCGACAGAGCTGGCATTGAGCTCAGGAATTCCCTGATTGGTCTTGTCTCCTCGCTCCCACATTCCATAATCCTGAGAAACAGAAAAGGATCATCAGAGTAAACCCAACACAACGAGAATGCAGATCTACACATAGGGGTCACACGCCTATAGTTAGAGAGACTTACGGCCACTTTGTAGGCACCTTCAATGTAAAACATCAGATTCTGGACCACGTCCACTTCATCCTGAGTATATACAATGTGCAGCCCTGAGGGTCCCAAATCACACCAACAAATCAACCCCCCTGTTAGTCTGGGTCTGATTCATCAAGGGTTTTAGCACATGATAATATCCATTAGTTAAAATGTGTGAATGATACAAACACTAATAAAAAGGTAGGTGATTCCAATTAACATCAGGATATTCATTAATTAATCTGATGTTAGTCTTATTAGCTCTTCTGTGTGGTCTTCAATTATCCAATCAATTCAACCAAAACACCTTCAAATAATCACTACAGTGTGTGCTTTACAGGATCTAAGAACATAGATACATTTTTAGAAATATATTATATACATTTTAAAGTTTCCTCTAATGTATTAAAGAATTTCCAACTACAAGGTTAACCGACCCATATTATTTTTGTGCAGCAGAGGGTTCACCAAAGCCTAAGAACTCTTAACATGAGAGCCTCTGCGGACAACTTGAGAGTCTGCAACAGAGGAAATATAATGGCATGATGCATCTTAGATAAGGTGCGCTGCCTGACTCCGCCCAGCCCACCTGAGGCAGTCATCTGGGCCAGGAAGAGCAGAAACAGGGAGGTGGCGTCCATCTGCAGGTGGCCCCACTCGGCATCGCCTACCACTGTGGCACACGTCTGGGTATTGTACTTGGCATGGAGGCAGTCCATGGTGCTTTTGCTGTACTTGAACTTCTCCACTTTAGCCAGCTGAGGAGTGAATCATGACAGAGCCAAGCAGGCCCTTTAGATAACAGGCATAAAGCGGTTCGTAACAAGCGGCACACTCACCGCACAGCGGGACGGAGTGACTAGAATGCACTGAGGCGAAATAGAACAGCATGTCTCTGTGAGAACATGCTGAGGGAGGCGATGTCGTCTCTGCGAGCTTGGTGTTCGGTATCGGGTAATTGGTCGATAAGTCTCATGTTTCCGCACTGATTAGGTAGCGTGGTAGGAAATGGAAGGTGCAGCGATACCTGTCGCATTATACACTGGAGCAGTCCTCTCATAAGCTTCACCACACTCTACAGAGAAAGAGAGAGGAAAAAAAGAACCGTGTAATGGGGAGAAATAAAAGGAACAAATAAAATCAGACTAAATGCAGGCACCCATCTGTGTACACAATTATCTCTGACCTTTTCATCTCCACTTTAAAAGCGTAACACGAGACTGCAGAGACCGGGTCAGCCGCCACTACGCTGCAGCAGTTTACGTTCAAATAAACACACAGCCAGAAGCCTCTAAATATAACTGCACTGCAGAACATACAATACATACACTCCGACACACTCAAGACGGCCCGTACAGATAACACTTAGATGTTTAGATTGTCAGTTTTTAGTGCAGCTAGAGCAATGCTTAAGCATAATTTTATTAAATGTTTTAAAAAAATAATTTTTTTTAAAAAGTCATAAAATATAATACAAAAGAAGATCTGACTTCTAATCTAAAACCATGTTGTTGTTTTTTTTAAATCATTAAAGCGGGATGGAGATGTCAAAAGCCTACTACTCTCAAGAGACTCTGTTGATCAATTAACAGTAGAACGCACTTTCTTTTAAGAGGCATATCAGTTCTATACTGATGTAAGACCACTTCTGTGATTTCTCCTAAAAGGCTTAAAATCCAATTGTGCACAAGAGAAACTGGTTCACGGTCTGTATATTACATCCTTTTCCGTCCCCTGTGACTCAGTCTCTGTTCCATGTTACATGGGCCAACCTGCTCCAGCTCATAGGCTTTTGCCTTGTCCTCGTCACGGTCAGCATTCTTCCTGTAGGCCAGGCTCAGAGCCCACACCGAGATGATGCTGTAGACATTATCCCTGACCCAGGCGTCCGGTTGCTCCTCACTTGCAGGGAGAAGTCCCGTCACAGGGTCCTACAAAATCACCCATAACAATGAACATGGCCGCTGACTTTTAGTTTAAATGCAAAAGCAAAATAATCCTTTTGAACATGAGTCACACTATGTCAAACTAAACAGTCATTAAATTCAGCATAACGCAACAAAGCTATATATGCAACTAAAGTATAAAACGTTTTCATTTTGAGGTGAAAAAAGGTGTTTAAAATGCCAGCTCATATTACTGCAATACAGGCATAGCCTATACTTCTCAAATAGAGCCTTAATCTGAATGCTTATTTTCTAGAAATGTAATTAATATAGGCTACAGTGTCACATTCTCTGCAAGCGTCAGTTCTTAGAAAACTGACATTAGATAGCCCCTATAAAATTGAACCAACAGCCACTGAAGAGCAGTTTGTGGCCACTGGTACCAAGCCAGCCAGTTGTTACTTGGTGATACCGGAAACCAAAAGCAGTTATCATTGTGCATATAACCAAGATTTGAATATGATTAGACGCTTAACTATAGACCTACGGATAAACTAACCGTATATGGACAGACGAATGACATCCAACAAAGACACCTGGCGTGCCTATTCTACAAATATCGAAAACACCACCAAACTCAATTTTCAGATGGTCGAGCACACGAACTAGCTAGGTTAAGCAACCAAATATAACTTGGCACCCCAACACGCAGCCTACTTACTTGGTGGCTAAGGATAGTTTGTTGAACTATTCGTGCATAGTTGTCAAGTTTGACTCCAGAATTGCTCCGGCTCCTCATTTTCTCTGTTCAAGTCGATGTTCTTTGCAAGCTTATACTTCCGTCGACATCGTTTTTTAAAGTTTTCAAATATGCTTTGAAGTTCAAATTATTCCCACAAAAAACAAGGGTTATAACCCGGACTCTCTAAAAAGTGAAGCGGTTCTACGAGACCATCAACTAAGTTCGCTAGGGCTTCGTCTCCAAACTGTGCCTGCGAGCATAAACAAACACGACAAGTCTGGTAAACTCTGGAAGACCCAAACGAACACTAAAAATATACTGCCGAGTGTCTCTTAATAAAATGTCCGGACGAGACCAAACGACTAAATAATTCGCTTTCTAAGCAAACTTGCAGTACCGAGTTCTCGAACGCACACCTCCAAGCCGCGCGAGGGATCTGCGCCACTCGAGGAGAGACGTTGGTCCCGGAGAAGCACGTGCTCGCGGACGAGAAGCGAGCAAGTTTAGAGGGAGCGCGCGCCGTGCAGAAGATTGTTTGGTTTTCCGCTGCGTGACTGAGCTTCTAAGATTTAGCTCGCTTTGTGTTGACCTCGACTCTAAGAAAGACTGGAAGCACAACCAGCGAGAGAGATTCACGCCAAAGCGACTGAGCCAGCCCTTTGACTCTAACGGAACTCTCCCGTGTCAATGTTGCACTATTCAGTGGTTTCACGGTTTCTCCCTTGTACTTTCCACCAAGTGGCGACATAGACAATCGAATCTATATAGGCGCTGAACCTGGCCTATGTTCAGTACGATTCACTGAATAAACAGAGTTAACCTATAACATTTAACTTCCGAATACGGTTTATCTTTGGTTCTATACAACCTCCACTAAAATTAGGTCAACTCAGATCTATTTCTTACCTGTTTAAATAAAAAATACCACAATACAGTTTCAAGTTTGTAAAAAGGGCCAGAAGATATTCATTCTTAATCAGATTTTTTGGGTCCTTGAAAGCAAAGAAAACGACTGCAGTTGTTTTTGATACAGAGATGAAATAATCCTACATTATACAGGACATAAAATGTACACGTGAGCTAAAACAACTGAAAGGTCATCCCAAAGGAACATTTATGTTTAGTGTGACCCTGAAATTTTAATAAAGCAATTATTTCCCTTTGACATAACCACAGAACATTTACCGTTGAAAGGACCTGCAAATTCCATGACACCTTGGAAAGTCATGATTGAAAGTTATTTACCAACTGAATAATGCTGCAAAAGCCATGTGTGTGTCTTGTTCAGCCGGTTACAGTGGGGGAAAAATTAGACAGACAAGTGATTAATGGTATTATATTGCATGGTATATTTATGTTTTATTGCATGTTCATGGTCACCGAGACTAGGCTATGCTGTTCCTTTTGGCACGCAGGGTTAGGGAGAACCAAAGAATCAGCTTGCAACAGAGACAGAGAGAAACTGAGTAGAAAAACATCCAGTGAAAGCATGCAATCCCAAAGTGCATTTCAGAATGTCTGGTGGGGTTTAATATGTTTGCTTCTGGGACTGAATCTATGATTTATTGGTCCCTGATTACTTATTCCTCTTCTATGTTGCACGTGTTTGGCTGCACCTCAGATATTGCAGATGAATGTGAAAAAGAGCAGTAAGTAGGACTGCTGTTTCTAGAACAGTGATGGAAATTATTATTTTATGGTAGACTCTTATGGATAGTAGGGAACCTGGTCTGGAATCATCACTACTTCTGCTCTGAGAATTTTTATGAACACTTCCTGAGAATCCACAGCTTGGAAGAATGTTCAGTAGATATTGACTTTACATGTGTGTAATAATGACCATATGGTCTGCCCTATGACCCGGCCAATCTTACACATGTTTGAATATCAAGAATGTTCAGCTGTGGGAAAATCTGGGATTATCATTGTTTATCATTGTTGAGCAAGCCATCAGAAAAGTGCTACACTTAAAAAATCCAACTTGCTGTAATTTCTCATTATGGCTAATTTTTCATGACATCATATATATAGTCTATATAGATCACACATGCAGTTTCATATTAAGTACTTTATTTACTTAATAATTCAAACATCGCATGCAATAAGTAAAACATCAAAATATATTAGAAAAAGAGAACATACAGTACACTCATACATTCAGTATTGATATATCTAAGAACAAACAGAAAATGTGAAGTATACAAAATGAGCAAACAAATAAAACAAATAAAATAAATAAAATATCTGGCACATGGAACATTATTAAATTCTAATACGTGAGACAAGATGCATGACAACCCAGTATCAGGAGATAGATTAAAAAGCAGTGAATGGATCTTAACATTATTAATAATCATCATCATCATCATCAGCAAATCAGAATAGAGAGGAGCGATACGAGTGACAGCCCAGTGATATATTTACTCAGTCGAAAGAGGCCATGTTTGCACCTCTGTTCATACTTTCTCTCATTCTCTGTTTCTCTGTAGTTCAGTGACACAGGATAAAACTCTACACAATCCTTTCTGACAACATGCTGCCTGTTCTACTTGCACATAACATAATCTAATGCAAAGAGATGATTTTCTAGAAATAGCATAGTCATAGGCTTAATGTGTGCCCAAAAAAATAGTATTATATGCATACCTCCAGCTCTAGCACCACCTGAAATCTAATGTATGTTTAGTTTATGATCAAATATGCCATCCTTGGTCACAAAACTTAAGAAATGGTTAGAAGACATAAGAATATATAAAAACACAATAATGTAAATGTACTGCACATTACACATGAAGGATATGAGTCTGTGTTGATAAATGGCAGAGAGAGCTTATATTGTGTATTATGATCTCATATAATTGTGATCAGAGGCAGTAACCTGCTTCTAAAAAATGATTCAGATCTCTGTGTAGTGCTCATCAGCTGACCCAAACACAGTCCACAATATGCATTTCTTTGCCTGTCTTCTAACATACTGCATTGCACATTACATTCTCTCAGTACTGACTGCATCAAACCCTTTTAATCTGATTCCATTAGGTAAAGGCAGGTTTCTGTGCAGTGACATCCACTGCCACGTGCGCTGGAAGAGAAGAACCCATCTCCACTCTTAGGATTGTATAGGTTGGATAAAGGAACAGTGGCCTTTCCTGTGAGGAAAATAATGAACATTTTCACACAGAGTGTGGCACAGCAGTAACGCAGGTGGTAAAACATCGAGTGTATGTCATGTGAGCATACGTGCATATTCCTGTGGAGCATTCATAGTTGTTCAGGCAGTAGGCTCCTTGGGGTTTAGTACCCATGATTCTCCAAAGGGGCGTCATACGAGCTGTTCTCCTGAGTGGCCTTTCAACTCCCTGAACCGAGCCTGAGCTGGCATCGAGCTCTGGGTCAGAACTGGAAGCCACCTGAAGCACACATACATGCATGTGCTAAAGTATAGCAACACGTGCACACATGTGCTAAAGTATAGCAACCGGTATGCCACTTCAAACACATACATGCACTAAAGCACGGTAACAGCTATGACTGAAAATAACCTTCATTTGATATATCAAATAAAGGTTCAGCTTTATTTCAGGTGTCACAGCTCTGCACAAAGATCAAACATGCAGAAATGGTATTAAAATAATTTTTAAAAATTAAGAAATTAGACAAGTTAGTAAAAGTATGCATTTGTTTATTTTAAACTCGGAAGGACAGCATATGAGTAAGCACGTTATCGTTTACAGCAACCAGAATGTGCTCAGAGTGGTTTAAGTGGCAAAAAGGGAAAAACATTCACCTGTTGAATGAGCATCATGAGCAAGAGCCATGCAGCCGCAGCACCTTTTCCAAAGACGTGACCGTGCTCCTGCATTCTGGGCATGTGGTTTTTTTGCTACACCTTTTACAGAACCGCCTTTGTGAACCCTGGCGACAGCGAGCGCACAGGCACTATCTACAGATACAGCACTATCTATGGTGTGCTCTCCTGCCAGCACCACGGCGCCCAGTCTTCTCGTGTCTCCTCTGCCTTCCTTGCTCTCTGCCTTTTTGTATCCACTTGTGACGTCGCATGTTTGCTTAATATTTGCGACACGGTTCAGCGGTACTCTGGGGCTTTTTGTGAGAATGCAGTCAGGGTTATAGGAAGTGAGAGCTAGAACTACTGGAGGCCAAAGGTCGTACTATGGAGAAGAGGGTGATATGTGCAGGTAAAACCTGTTCACCTCATTGCTCGCATCGTCAGACTTTGAAATGGACTTTCACGAGTCTAAACCTCATGATTGTAATGACCAAGACTGTAATGCTTGGACATAAGGCCGGTTCTAAAGATTTTCTTTATCTTGTTTTAACTCAAAGCTGTATGCTGTATCTATATTAGTGAAGTCGATGCACATTTTACTGCATTTTCAAGTTATGTGTTTGTGAGACCGATTAGCTGTGACCTCATTTTAAAGATATCTTTATGAATAATTCTGTTTATTTGATTAGTTTTGGACATTCAACGCCTATGATCCTATCATTTTCCCCTGACATTCAACTAAAACACATCGAGGACAATGATTAAAATATGTCTAAGCTAAGAAAGTACTTTACACAAAAGGTACGACAACGTAAAATAGCAGTTTAGACACCCACAGTAAAAGCTGATTGGATAAACAGCTGATTGATAGGTTACATAGCAGAGCAGTGAAAGATTGAAAAGAACACCAAGCTGCTGGACAGCACAGCACTGCTGGAAGAATGCACTTGACCTTTTAGTCTGTTTCATCTTAAGGGCCCAAATCTCACACCGAGTTCCATCACGCAACCATGCTGAGATCCTAATAGTTACATTTGATCCAGTATAATCCACATATACATTTCTAAAAGTCTAACTGTTGTGTTGCATTCTCAATTAATACATGAGAAGGAATACAACTGTTATTCTTCTGTACTAATGACTATTATATATTGGTTGCTAACATCCTCCCAATCCCAGACTCATTTTAAAGTAATTTTAAATTTAGCATAGATTAAATGTATTTTACTTGATTCAAAAATATTGACAATATGCTGCAAGGTCTTCCTGAGTTTATTGCCAGACTTTTGGGAATGTGGTACATTAAATGTAAAGATCATTAGTACTGAGTCAGCAGGCCGAGTGACAGGTAGCCTGCAGTCACAGAGGAACGATCTGGCAGAGGAGCAGACCAACGGGAAGGAGAGGAGAATGGGGGAAAGGTTCAAAGTGACTCAATGTTTTCTGGATGTGATGTTCCATGTTTTGAATATTATACCAGAAGTTTTCTTTTTTAAATCATTCGTATCATTTCATCAGATGGTGTCCTTGGTTGAAATATATCTGGCATTCTTTAAGAAGTATGTGTTGTTCCAGTGGCCAAGGTCATGCTTATCTCATTTTGATTGAGAGCTAATGTGTGAAACCAAATCTGGCATACAGACAACAGTGACTCATCAGTAATGAATGCCTTTAAATGCAAGCGAAACCCATGTCAATTCACTATAGAAAAAATATTTGGTGCTTGACAGGACCATCACAGGGATAAAAACACATAGTGCACATAGTGGCTTTACATAGGCAGCATTTGCAAAGAAACTGAGATGGGCATCACTGTGGAAGGTGGACATATTCAGAATGTTCAGTAATTTTATTTACATACTGACACACAGAATACCAGACCCAGCTGCCTCTTGGTGGTTGTGTCTGGAAATTCTACCATTAACTCCAAAGCCTGACCATCTTAACTCACTAACGTGCATTTTGGCCAGAAAGTCTTTATGCCTCATTATGTTCCACTAAGTCAAAGAGATTAAAAAAAAAAAAAAAAAAAAAAGTCAGGGTATATCTGAAGGACTACAACACAGGAATTGTGTCTACAGAAACCAAATGAATAGGACTTCATCTGAACATGATGACTGGCCATAAGCATTTGATTGCAGCTCAACAATCAGCATTTGGAGGTAATAAATGAGGACAGAGAGCAACTCATCTACATTTCAGAGTCAACAAAATCAGCAAACTTCTCTGTGGTACTTTTCCCAGAACCAGAGAAACTGAAACAAATAAACAAACAAATACTGAGCAAGAGTATAAGATAGCAGATATCAATTTTCTGGTTTGGAAGAACTGAGAGTGTCAAGTCAAAGTCTGTTCAGGATAATATGTTTAACTTTGGGGGATATGAAATGTTGTTTTTAAATTATCCCATTTACTGATTTTGATTTTACTGGTTTTTGGTTCCACTACAGCCATTTTTCAGGAACAGCAAGAATAAATTTAAAGATAGTTATTACCATTTGGAGTCTGAAGAAAACAGCTCCTTTCTCCAGCACTGGTAGCAGAGATACTCAGCGAATTTCCCTTCTGTCCTTCAGTGGAGGTTTGCACACTTGCACCATTTGAGGAGTGCAGTGGGGATTCAGTAAGGTCTTCACCTTGGGCCACAGGGTCATGGACCTCTGGTACTGTCTGGCGTGTTTGTGAGTCTTGGCAAAGACTCATCAGATTGCAGACAAAGTACACCATCCCAACAGGGGCGCAATCTGGTACAGCTGCCAAACGAGGAAAGGGCCATGCTGCATCGACATGGGCCACACAAAACAGCAGTTTAAGTACTGGCAGCAGCATGACAAGAGCATATGAAGATATGACAGCAGAAAGTTAACTGCAATTCTGGTGAAATTCATTTAAGCAAATTTATTCTTGATCAATACCAGGTTTGATAAACAGCCAAAAACGGAACTGTAACAATCAATTTCATATGCATACTGATAGAAACATCTGATACTGTTTGAATCCTCAAGATAAAATTTGGCAAATGTCAGTGCAGTGCCCCATGACAATAGCTTACCCAAGACTAATACTATCTTCAAGCATTTAGCATGATGTTTGCCCTTGGTTTACTCATGTTGAGCCAGCATACAGGTGTGTGTTAGTTATAAGTAGGGTCCAGATTTAATACAATTAATGCCATTCAAAGTATGTGCAAAGAACTGCCCCACTTACAAACAAGAAATTAGACCTGGGCATTCATTTTACATTAATGATGGACTTCAAAATAAGGTATCGAAACAATCAATTTAAACAACACCATGACTTTAAGGCTTTCCTAAGGGCACATTGCAGTATGTTTTACAGGAAGAGGAAATGCAGTCATTAGTGCATGATATGTTTGAATCTTCAAGCAATAACAGCACGAGAGTGCACTACTAGAGGTTGCTATGGGGTCGATTTTGTGGATTCTGATTCCAAACTAGCCAGGTAGAAACAGAAGCTGATGTACTTGATTGACAAGTCAATTAAATATTTTATGAATTTAATTTAAAAAACAGCACATCATGGTCAACCTTTGGGATGTGCTTATTTTGACTATATAACTAACATAATACATAAATATGCTTGAGCACTGTAAAAGCCACTGACTTGTTCTACATCCATTGATATGAAACTTACAGTATTTATCAACAAAACTTGGATATTTTCCTTTACATAAAAATGGCTACATTTTCACATTAGAAAGCCCTGCTTAGAAAGAGAAAGGCTGTTTTAATCAACCCCCTTCTATACCCTTACTTGACTGATTGAAACTGTCAGGTGATTAACTACAACAGGAATAGGGTGCCACCTATTGTCAAAGCAAATACCCAAGACAAAGAGTTCAATGACTGACAATGTAAGATGGCTAAAACATAAAATAATCTTATTTTTAAAGAGGTTGACTAACTCAAGATAAAGTACTAAAATTCATTGCTGACAAACAACTTAATGTATTGTACACGCACCAAAATCAGGCTTTTCCTTCTTGCATTAGTTCAGAAAGAACTCATCTTTTGCTTGCGCTTACATACATGAATGACAGGGTTTAAGCCAGCTTTAAAGACCCAGAAGAACAGCTCGTCAAACCATCCTACCTTAAACTAAATAAAACAACGTACACTTTTTTTTTTTTTTTTTACAAAATATGCTCTTTATTTCATCCATCAAGATTTCATTTATAAAACAATCATTGTAATTATAAATCGCCAAGCTCGTCATATCCTCTCCAAGAAGCCAATCTATGAAAGCCTCTGCCACAAAGTTTACAGATGTCTCCTTTCATACAGAATGAAAACGCTCAGAGGTGACCTTGCATGCCTTTCGAGGATACACCTCCAACCAGAGGAAATGTGCAAAAATGTGTGGCTTCCAAAAGAGGTCGCAATAGCAGCATCAATAGCAGCAGTGTCATTCTGTCCAACCAACAAGACCCACAGCATGATTTACAAAGGCATCAAAAACCTTTTGGTCTTCTCACAGATTTTTTTTTTTTCCAAACCTTTTTTTTTCCTTTTCGTGAGAGGACTTCAAGGGTTAAGTAAAGTGCAAACCCTTAATATCAAAGTCTAGATATATACAAAACTCTACTTCTCCCCCTCCATCATTACAACAGGAAAGACAGGACATAAATAAGATACACAGACACACACTTAACAGAAAAAACAAGGATGAATTTAAATAAAAGGAAAATGTCGTCATGGTTTTCACGGCCTTAACCCATCTCCCTTTCAGCTTCAAACCTCCACCAGCCAAGACAACACCTTTACATAGTACAGGATAGCTGAATGAAAAATGGCAACAGAAGCTCAATGGTGGTAGCAGCACTGTGAGGTCCACTTTATTCAGTCCTCGGACTTCCACCCCAAGCCCAGTCATCTACAGGTGCAGGACTCTGCTATCATGTCTTCATATTCTTTATAGACGATACTGCCATTTTTCTCCATCATCAGCACACTGATTGGTTTGTATTTGTATGGTACGCAGGAAGGGAGTGGTACGTCGGCCACGCCAAGCTCACTGATGAAGGTCTGAACAATGGCGTGGTTGGGCGAGTTGTAGCCGTAATGCAGTATGCGGGGACAGTCGCCCATGCAGTAGCGAGGGTTGTACATGTGTGGCGCAATGATCCAGTGGTCCCAGCCCAGGTCGCGGAAGGTGACACGGTAGGAGTGCAGCTTGCACTGGTTCTTGGCCACGCTGTTTTTGTCCCGCTTGTAGTTGGGGATGTCGGAAACGATGCTGCCGGGCTCTCTGGACCGGCGGAACCTCGTGCCGGAGTGGGAAGGGGCTTTGGCATGTTTCGCCCATTCCACAGGTTGTCCCTCTTCTTCCAGGAAGAGAAGCAAAGCAGGGGCTCTCAAGTGGTTTTGCGGTGGGAACCGTTTCATCTGTGCCCTGTGCCTTACGCTGGATTGAAATTGGCCAGGTTTCAAGCATTTGTACTGAATGAAGAGGATGAACTGGCTGCCCTTAAACTGAGACACATAGGATGTGACATCAGATTCAGTCCACAGGCTTTGAGGACCCAGTGTAACGACATCTGTGTGACTGGCATGCTGTGAGGATGAGACTCTAGCCTCACACATAACAGGAGGATACAGTGCCACAGGTGACCTCATGTGAACAAAAGATGCCCTCATCACTTTGTCCAGTGGAAGGTTTTCCAGTTCATACTCTACGGTGTAGGTATACAGCAGGTCTGGCCAGGTCAGAGGTTGACAAAGGGAAGAGAAGAAAAGTGTCATTCTCTGTTTGAGCAGACACAAAAATGCAGTCATTTTTAATGAATAACTAACAGAAAGCTATCAACAGAAATTTAAGACACAAATCTAGCTAAACTATCACGGTTTATAAAACCCAGTGTTCGTAGACATGCATATTGTGGTTTATAAGCCCCAGTCTTTGGAGAGATGCAACAATTTTGTTAGCTCATTATAAACATATAAAGTTGACATAGTGTTCACATACACCTCAAAATTTAAAAGGGAAACAGAAATAAAGTTTTACCATATAGTGATGCATGGAACTGCTTTCTGGTGGCAGACGCACGGATCAGTCTGACGGTGTTGGAGCCAAACAATTTGTGTTGCTTCGGCCTACCATCTAAATCTGCCGCTTTTCTGTACAGACTCCACATGAACAGCAGACTTTGGTCCTCGGCTTGTTTTTCTGGGAGCGTATTACTGTTTGAATTCCTCTGTTTTGTGTGGCGACTTCGGCGATTCTGCTCTGTTGGCAAAACACCGAGATGTGAAGGGGAAATAGACATTTTGTGGGCCGCACGCGTGAAAGCTGACAACAGCAAAAAGAAACACGACAGTACACCAAGTCTGAAAAAGTCGTTACTTCTGGTAGCCTTCATGTTCAGCTTTTGGCACGACTAAATGCAACCAGGAAGGCCACCATCGTCCAAGAGCGTTAACGTGCGGAATTTGTGCCAAACATCACCTGACATCTGCGTGCTTCACCGACAATCATTTTCACAATGATCTTCAATTAAGCTATTCAACGAGATCTGTGCGTCTTACGTCAGCACTCAGCTGCCCTTTTACGGAGTGATGGGGTCGGTTTCAAACCATGACCGGAGGGGGGTTTAGGATTACAACTGTGGTTGTAGTGAGGCAGATAAGATGTCGGATACAACACTTTTGCCATAAGCATAATAGGATTTTATAGACATAGGACCATGAGGTGCATTTAGGTTGAGATCTGTGTAGTTTATAATGTCCAAATCACATTTTTTTACAGTTGAAAAAATAAAGAAGTTAAATATATAATGACGGAATTGTTATGTATGTTTTGTAAAAAAAGGCAAGAGAACGTATATGTGAAGAGAATCAAGTCAAGGTCAGTTTACCACCAGACACTAGCAGTCTGTTTTTGCAGAAATCTCGCTGAACAAATGTCGTTTATATGCTGATGCGAGATCAGCTTTGACTAATTTCTAAGACAAAGATTACTAGAATTGTTTCAGCATCCACGTGAGCGGGCACTTCATAGCTGGACAATAGACAATGCAACAGTTCACGCTGGATAAGCCCCCGCCTCTTAGCCATATTACATTGGGCAGTTACAGTGAAACTCTATCCTAACCGGCCGTTCCAGCTGTCAGTCAAATCTACTTTTTTTTCTTGCCAACAGCACTTCCTGCGTTTGAAACCGTTGAATTCCCGTCCAGATCAGCCCACAACGCCCCCCCCCCCCCCTCTCCTCATCATGCCGCGGCTGCCCGGTTGCTGTTGCTGATGGGGAGACGGAATTGCATGGCCTAAGAATTAAGTGGAAAGTCACCACGGAGCACAGAATGGAAACCGTGGAACAGCTCGTGTCCTTTAATCACGTCCACGTCCATCTTAACGGAGGCGCTCCGTGGGGATTCACTTTGAAAGGAGGACTGGAACACGGCGAGCCACTCATCATAACAAAAGTAGGTTAAGGCAGTGGTCTGAAAAAAAAAGTTAATGCATTAACTTGTTGACGCTTTCTGGGAATGTTTCTTTCAGCAGAAAGTTGTACTAAATGTTTTTCAAAAAGATGCACCAGGTTACCCACGTCAAAGTTGTTTGAGGCAATGCATATCTTAAATCTAACGGTATCGATGTTTGGTGTGCATCTTGTCATTCAGTACCTATGGCTAAGCTTCGTATCTGGCAAAGTATTTTCAGTCTGTTATAACTATCCAATTTAACGCTTCTTGACCGCTTGGCTCTTACAGTTTTTTTGTTTGTTTGTTTGTTTGTTTGTTTGTTTTTTTCCCCAGTACTCTGAATTTAGTTAAAATTGATCAATCACTAGAATAGTTCTGGTCCTTTGCACGCCCATTCACACTTTTTTTCTTTGAAATATCTTCTAGATTCCCGAGTACCTCTTCCTTCCACGAGTCTTTTCTTTTCAGCGTACATTCATTCAAAATGCCTCGTTTCGGGGCTTTATTTGTTTGGGCTTCATGTGCTGGATGTGAGTCGACTAGAAGGTTAACTTTTCCAGATCACACTGAAAGCATGGCGGTGTCTGCTGTCATTTACTGTTTAATAATCACAGTCAAACCATAATTGGCATAGTAATTAAAATGTATTGATCTTTGTTTGGCGTGTCGGTCAAGAAATACATTTCCAACGGTAATATTTCTGGTTAACTCCTCATGCTTCTACAATGATTCCTCCATTCATTTAGAGAGTGGTACAAACGATCATATACCAAAATAACATTTTGCAAATAAAACCTAACCATAATCCTAGTTTTTTTTTCGCGTTTGTGCTCATGTCTTTATTGACGCCCGTTTAGCGTTTACAAGTATGCAGTTCTTAAATTACGTCTTTCTCTGATGTTCGACATAGCTGTTTAAACACCGTTCTGTTGCTTACTACACCACGAGGAACATTAACAAGCGCCACTGCATCTGCAAACAATTCCTTCCGTTTGTTGTTTTCGCTTAACATTTTAATATTCGCTTAACATTAACATGAGCAAAAGAAAATAGTTCAGTTTGTTGGTGCTTTGAGTCTCAGAGTGAGTTAAAATAAGAGGCTGTGTCTTCTCATCAGTACAGACAGAAGAACTTCGTCATCCATAAAAGTTCATCCAAAAGTGACTGTTGCATGTAAGATTTCCAGAATCTGTAAGCAAAGAATTTCTACTTGAGACACATTCGAATCATCATTTATGTACAAAACATCAATACACATTACAAAGTATGGGATGAATAGCATTTATGTGCCCCTGGTTAACACTCTGGGGCAATAGGGTGCAATTTTAGATCACATGGTCAATTCTTTGTAATTTAATCATGAATTTATGATGCGGTCTCATGCCTTTGCTGCCTTCTGTTTTTAATATGATGTGTTTTGCAAACAGTAATGTGCATTATTCTCTAATCTCTATAATCATCCTGTTTATCTATGCCTTATAGGTCTGCTCCCTTTGCCACATTCATTAATGTGACCTGTGGGTCTAGGTGCAGGGGGCTGCTGTTAAATTGTGTTTGGTTTCCCTTCTGATGGCCCATTCCTGTTTCTTTCCAACAAAAGTGTTGTTGTTTTTCTTGAGGAAAGATGTTTTGGGGATCGAGAGCCTCAGAGACCACATTCCCAGACTCACCCCCCTGAACCAGCAAGGGTTGTTTGGGGTGCTTGTTTTTTTTTTGGGGGGGGGGGGGTTGGGAAAGTGAGTGTGTGCATAATGGAGACAAAAATGTGAAGGAAATTTGTCTAAGTTGCTCGTATGTTTGTGGGCAGATTCGAGTGCGTAATGAACAACGAATAATGAATTTTCTTTTTTTTTTTTCTGTCATCCAGTCCTCTGGTTGCGTGGCCATTAAGACTTCTGTTAGACTGTGTATTACTTCTCCTACAGAAATCTTCATATTTCGATAATGTTTTTGAGCCTGTGTCAAAGGTTTGTTGACGAGCCTAAATGAATTCAAGATGATCATCAACTTAGCACTGTAAGATAAGACGCCTGTGTAAGTGTGCCCAGGGAATGAAAACCATTTTCAGGGTGCATTGGTGTGGCACACCACCCTGCTCCCAAATGGTATCATGTGATTCACAAGTGCTACCACACCCACAGTGCCATTGACCCCAGGGCCATCATTAAGACCTGATCTGCCACTGGAGTTAGAGTTCCATCAAATATTCACTATTGTCTGAGCTTCCACATCACTGCTTAAGGTGAACGTGCAGTAACTAATGACTGTTAAGGATTTTGATTAGTTTCGTCCCACTGCATAACCCACTGTTCCCATTTCCATTCAATTAAAACAATGTCTGTCTTTGTTTGTTTAAAAAAAAAAAATCTGTGGATTTTATGTAACTAAATGAGAGGTAGTGGGAAAGCATGGCTAATGTATTTTTGTGGTAGGCTTGTTAATTCTCAGTGAGCTTTAACCTGCCGCCTTGCGGGATGGATCATAGCCAATCTGATAACCCCATATTCCCCACCCAGACTTGCTAACTGGCTAACCTGAAACACATGCTTTGCCTGACACAGTGGTTCTTAAGCCAGTGTGCTCTGTGTGTGCAGACGTGCATGGGCACATTGTGCATCCGAGTATTCATACAAGTAGCTTTTGGCAAGCTTCATGTGCACCGTTCTGTCCATTGTGCTGCATTTTAATATATACCATTTTACTTTCCTTAACCCAGGGGGCACATTGCCTAAACACAACAGTTTGCACATGGTCTTTCCATTTAATTTGAAGGCAAGGCACGACTTGCATGATTTGTCGGGCCTGTGCACCACCCAACCCTCCAGAAAGTTTCTTTGTCATTCTCTCCTATCAGCCATCTCTGGACCTAGACACACTTGGAGACACTGCTGGCCCTTTATGCAAAACAACAGGGTTAAAGGGTGAGTGCTTCAGGGCTCCCTGCCGGCTCACTGCCGATGTCCAGCTCCAACTGTGACTCAGCCTGAGCTCCTAAGCAGTAACAGAGGCTCCCAAGCCACACGAACACAGCCGCAGTGATTGAAACCGGGGGAACTCAGGCCTCCTGCTAACGACACCTGAAGGGCCGTGACTGGCTTCGTGTGAAATGGAAGTTGAACGTGGTCAAATGGAACGTTTACCTTAGTAACGGCTCGCATCGTAAAAACCCAATGTAATGTGTTGCCAGGCAGCATGGACTTGTTGAAAGCACCACTATGGGAGCAGCTGTAAGATTGGCTGAGATGGGGAAAAAACTAGTTCTTCAGAACCGACTGTGGACTGATGAAATGCAGACCCAAGGGCAAACTGCAGAGCAACAGGTCTTTGCTTAAGGAAAGGAAACTAGCATTGTTATTGCCATGCTCATGTTATACCATTTAAAATTTTTTAAAAAAACCTGCTCAAAACCCCCGGCAAGCCCTTTGCTTTGAAAATTACAATGGCTCTGCATGGTAAATTTAAGCTGATCATGTTAAAATCTGATTTCTGAAAACGTCATTGTTTTGCTTGGTTCTTTTTTTTTTTTTTTCCTTTTTTTTTCTCTGTCTTACCACTCTGCTGGTCCCCTCTCTTGGGTTTCCCAGGGTTTGGGATTATATAGAGCACAGGGCACTCGAGTCATACTTTTCTCCTTACTTTCTAATTGGCCAATGGAACTTGTTCCCAAGCACCATAGTTTAGAGGTGAAGCAAAAGTCTTGGGACCTTTTAGGTGGAAATGTTGCTCCAAGATCCTTTTCAGTTAGAGTTTGCGCAAAGCTAGCCTATCCGGTCATTGTAGTTTCTCTCTGTTGCATAATATGTTTTATCAGTGCTACGTGAATAACAGAATTGCTTCCACTTTTTGTCATCCAGTAACCACTGACTTCTGTTTCTGGAATGTTTGCCTATGGTTGAGTCTGTAGCACTGCTTCATGGGACAAATCAGTAGGAGGTCGTGGGTAATTTTTGTTCAGGTGTTGGATTGAAGAGGAACTGGGTGAAACATGGTGGGTTTTTCTTTTAATGTCAGGTTGCTTTTTATAAAGTCTATAGTTGGTTTTGGGTGTGAGAAGAATCTGATAGCTGGCAGGAATGTGAGTTTGGCTCCTGGAGCCTTTGCTTTGGGTGGAGGTGCTTTGATGGAGGGAGAGATATTACAGCGTTATTGCTCCAGCAGCCCCCTCATGCACACACATTTAAAACTTCTGTTTCTGCGTGTCCTATTGGGTATAACTCTGCTAAGTACTTAGCATGAAACTGTTGCATATAATGTGGGGCAGTAAACATTACAGAATGTGTAAATGGTTGTTGATGATAGGATTGAGACTAAAGTCAGAAGTTATAAAATGCTTGAAATGAAATGAATGGGCCATTTATGACTGTTTTAGAAATGGCCTTTCTAATTGTTTGTCTTTGCATGGTTTATACATGGTTTAGAAATATTATTGGTGCAGGTATTTATTACTTTTGTAGTTACTCTCAGCCTAGTGTAGTGCCATATGTAAGTCTAGATGTGAATGTGATGTATCAAAAATGTCTTCATAGATTCTTCATAGTAAATCTTGATGCTTCAAAGGTTTTACCAAAATGAATTGAACAATCTCCTCCCAGGGAGCCCAGAACAGAGTGGAAAGTGTGAGAGAGTAGAAGCTGGGCACTTTGTTTGAACAAGGTTAGCAAAGGCTACAAGGTCATTCTTCACACATTTATATCCTCCAGTGATACACCATGGCTCTATTCACAGACAGCAGGAAACTGGGCAGTGGCAGGTCTTGTATTGAGCTGTCAGGGCGTCATCTCCTTCCTCTACGCAGTCATGTCTGCTATGGCAGTGATGAATCAATCTGACTTGGCTTTTGCTCAGGAGGTCGCCAGCTCTCTGACACTGACTATTGTCCTTTTCGGAAATGGTTCTTGACATAAGTCCAGCACTTGTGATACAGATGTTATTAGTGTCATTTTCAGTTTGACAAGTTTCATGTCAGATATGTGTGCTTGCAGCATTCCCCTTTGTTTTGATTATGAATGACCTTTTGTATTCTCCAGTTTCAGGGGATTCTCTAGAAACACTGGAAAAGGTGATTTTATTGCCGAGTGTGCTGGGAAACAGACTCATCCTGAGATTCATCCTGTCAGGAGGTTTCGTCTTCACCGTCTTCTTGGACGCTGCTCAAAGGTGCCTTCTCACCTCTCAGTGAGAGAGAGACGCTGTTGAGAACCCACGCTGGTGTTTCTGGAAAGGTTTCAAAAGCCAGAGGTGCTTTGTGTGGGTGTCTCGCACATGTTTTGTACATGTCAAGTACATGACTGATCACTTAGATATGTTTGTGAATATGTCTGCCAGCGGTGAGATATGGTGTCTCAATAACCACATAAATGGATATTTAAGTGCTCTTGATACACACATTACTGATTTGAGTGTATGACTAAGTAATTGAGTTATACGGAACGAAGTTGTTTTGGTCTGACTGTCAACTGAAATGGAGGTTTAGTCTTGCGTGTTATTGCACCCTGAAAAATGATCGCACCCTGAAAGAATTGGGCATTTCTGCTACATTTATTTCTCCACAAACATGTGTCATGTATGACTACATTCTGAAAATGTTTTGTGCTGCATATATGAATAGAACACTTAATGGGATTGAAGAAGCACTGGGTTACGGTACTGGTTCCATTATGCTATCGTTCTGAGGGTGCATTTACATTACGATGGACTGTAGCAGATTGACACTGAAAGACATTTTGAAAAAGAAAAGGCGTTTTGAAACGAAGGACAATTATAATCTGCCTCTTTAACATTGTGTTTAAGATTTTGGGGTTGTAACTAGTTTCACTGAGAGACTAGATTTGATAATGGTGACTGGACAGCATCTTTTGAGTGAGTGTGTAGACAGCATCTTTTAAGAGATGACATATTTGTGTTTTCACTCCACTATCACAGGTGTTTTATTAATTCAAGGTGTTTGGCTGTCTGAAGTATGAAAAGTTGTTTTACACCGCTGTGTGTAGCTCAGTGGTTAAGGTACTTGACTTGCAATCTGAAGGTTGCTGGTTCACACCCCACCAGTGCCAAGTTGCTACTGTTGGGCCCCTGAGCAAGACCTTTAACTCTCAATTGCTCAAGTTGTGTTCAGTCATAATTGTAATGCTTTTTGGATAAAAGCATCAGCTAAATGCCATAAATCTAAGTGTGTGATAGTATGACGGCAACCCTTGTTTGGATGTTGGGACACGTTTTGTTCTACACTGTTGTCTAAGTGATATGTTGGTACTTGTGTGGCTGTAATGTACATAGGGAAAGGGTCTGGCATGGATCAGGTCAACTTGCCACATATATGTGGCTAGCTGACTGGTACGAGGGGGAAGTCTGTGCAAACAGTGGATGTTAATTGAGACTGTAAGAGGCTAACGAAATGAGGAATGTGAACACGTTTCTCCACAGAGAGGCATTCCTTCCGCACAGAGTCTCATCCTAAAACAAAACATTCACTGTTAAATTGTGCGTGTGCGTGTGTGTGTGCTGGTGTGCGTTTATTCAAACCTCATAGATTTTGTTTATTGTAGTGTGTGCGTGTGTGTCTGTGTGTGTGTGTGTGTGTGTGTGTTTCATATTTACTCTGTGTGCACTTGTGTGTAATGTTCACCATGACATTAATAGGTCTGTAGAAGAGGTTCCTTTAGCTCAGTTGCAGGCAGCCTCAGGGCTGTGTGTCACACCTTTTAAGAGTCCAGCAGCATAATGGAACTTCAGACTGAGGTAGAGCGCACTCATTCTTCCCAGCCGTAGACCTCAATGAAGCCTTTGTCACCCTTTCTCATACTCTGTCTCTTTCAACTCTCTTCTTCTGTGCCTGCCTCTGTTTCTCACACATCTTTTGTCCTTTACTCTTTTCCAGTGCCACCACTCTCTCAACTTTTCACTCTCCTCTCCTCTTAAAAGATGTGCGTTCCAGTGACAGGGGTTTCACCCAACATGACCCTGAATGGCTTCAGAATGTTTTCGGTCGCCCTGCTCTTAAGCCAGAGGAGCCCGCTCTGGGTCTTGGGTCTTGCAACAGCTACTGCTGTGGTTGCCGTGCAAGGGCCTACTCAAAGACGAGGGCTTTCAGTCTGTGCTCACCGAAATGAGATAAGGAAAACCACTCTACACTCTGATAAACTCTTTTGCTGTGCCGTGTGAGATTAAATAAGTTGATGTAAACTGTGTGTGTGTGTGTGTGTGTGTGTGTGTGTGTGTGCGTGCGCCGCGGCAGTCTGTGTTGTTAGGTTGTGGTGTAGGGCAGTGGAGGTCCTGGTCAAGCAATACACAAAAGCTGTGCTGTGGAGGAGGGGCCCCTTGCCATATGTAGCCCCACACCCCTACTCATCTTGGGGCTGTGGGGAGCACAATGGCCGGGTGTCAGCTCTGGCCATTTCGATGTATTCACCAGTCATGAGTGACAGACACCCCCCCCCCCCACCTAAATAATTCAAGCAATTGTTGAAGTGCTTCGGGACTAGTAGCTACGAGATCCGAATGCTGCATTTCCAGGACTAACGATCCACGTCTGACAGACCTGTGCAGGATAACATTGTGTCTTGATTGCCATCTTTATGGGTGCTCCACACATCTGCCTGAATCAGGCTGGTTTCAAGCTCCATACTAATATAAAAGGGACAAAGACATGGCCATGCAGAGGTTTTGGGCTGAAACCGTGCACTCTCAAGGGAGGAGACGGACTGCAAAGTCACGTGTACGGCTTGGTGGGAGATTCAGAACCTCCTGAAGCAGGAGCCAAGGTGATTCCTCTGTGCGGCCCCGTTCGGGCAACTGATAGATTCTGAGCACCATGGCAGGGGGTTACCATGGCAAGCCGGTGACTTGGCTCTTGATTGTTGTTGGAACCAAAGTGTGGCTTGAGGGATGGGTGGTGTGTGTGTGTGTGTGTGTGTGTGTGTGTGTGTGCACGCATGCGGCCATCTGTGTGAAGTCATGTCATGTATGTGATATTTTTGAATGGATGTTCTCAAATGGCATTCCCCAGTGAATATTGGCATTTGGTATCAATTTCAATGTTGAATATGTATTAACACACACATCGAGACTAATTGCTATGCAGCAGGTCACTGGGGACCTGTTATTATGCTACAGTCAAGAAAAGGAGAAGTGTGTTACAAACCAGCCATGTTTTTATTTGCCTTGGAGTCCAGGTTCATAGATCACTGAAATAAATTACCACGAACGCTATTTACATGCTGCCGCTTCTTTTCACTTTGGGCCACTTGTGATGAATAAGCGTGCTATGAATTCTTCAGTTCTTCTTATACTTCAAGTATTACACATCTTTTTAAGTGAAACTAAGTTTTCCTTTTTTTCTGTCTACATCAGTTTCTTTGCCATCTCTTTTTCTTGGAGCCCACAGAGAGGAGTTGCACACGTGCCTGTTGTCAGGGCTTCCATTGCTTTTAATCTGCGGGAGCAGTGCAGCTGAGCACTCTCCGTGTTCCTGTAGACTTCCCAAACCAGCTTGGGAAGTCTACATCTTACTCACTTCCCCCTCTTCCATACCACTCATCTTCTTTTTCCATACTCTTGTTTCAAGCCAGTACATCCGACCCCCCCCCCCCCCCCCAAGGGGTCAAAATCCCTTTTCTTTTGTTTCCGCTGTTGGATGGAGGCAGGTTTTGGTCACCAAAGCGGATCTTCTTACTATAGACCATAATTTAGAAGGAAAATGTGTTTTCACTTAACGCTCTTGTTGCACTGTAATGAATTGGTGAATAAAAGCAGTCTGTCAATGAATACATGAATCCGTGGAGGCTATGAGAAAAAAAGGAAGAGAATAGGAGAACAAGGGAGAGGCCAAAGAGGTGAGTCTTTGCTCCCAGGGAACATGCTGTTTAATGGACAGTGAGCAGATGTTGCATGTGTTAATCATTGGCTGTCATGTAACACGCACGCACGCAGGAAAGACAGAAGAACCTTTCTGTCCATGTACATGCTCATAAGCATGCAGTCTTGCAGGCACACTTGCATACATCATCTTCAGACATGTGCTCCCTAGAGTTTGTCTCATATTGCCCTTTGGCTGATACGTCGGAACAGACGTATCTCTAGCTGGGACGAGAGGGCTCCGAAGCACAGCTGTCTGGAGGTAAAGCAGGTAATTATTAACAACTTAAACTGGAGTGGGCTTTGTTGTTAGTCTTGCGTAGGGTTTGTAAGGTTTTTTTCCCTTCAGTTTTAATATGAACTGTATTTTTTTTATTGGTTAACTGTCATTCGTTTTGTTTTGTTTTCGGCTCATACAGGTAGATAATGCGTCAAGCACAGGACTGTTTGGAGTAAGTTCCTCAAAGGGAAAATGCAGTAAAAAAAAAAAAAATAAATAAAATAAAATATTTGCCAAGTTAGTGCTCAGCAACTGTCTATGTTCTGTCCACAGCTACCAGCTTTGGAACCATGTCATTCCAAAAATAAATAAATAAATAAAAAAATCCTCTACCATATCTTACAATCTCTTGAGTATTTAGAGAAAAAATGCCGAGAGACTCCACTCTTGGCCAGAAATAGATGGTTTCAGGCCTGCATGCCTCTGGCTATTTCGCTGTTAATGATTTTCTGACTGGGGAAATCATTACAGCCATTGATAAAGAAGACTTTGTCTTTGAGCTGCGTTCTTGGATAACTGTGTCCCCCCGGAATTCTTTACCACTGCTCTCTGTTGGACCCATCCTTGAATTATTGCTCAAAACAAGAGTGTCGAAACTTATCTCTTAATTCTTTGGAAACTTGTTTTGACATGTTTTTGTTTCAGATGTGTTTATGTAAAGGCTAAGATCAGATTAGTGTCATTCAGGGTGAGCCACTCTTCACCTTCCAGGGCCGAATAATCCCATCAAGCGCTACCCCATTCCTGCTCCCCCTCCGCGTGTCCTCAGCCGAGGCGCACCTTCCCAATCTCTTGCGGCGTTTCACTTTGCGTTTGCGCTTGGAGACGAACCGTAGCTGACTGAAACAGTACGAGTCCATATCGCTCCCAAGGCTCGCCCCTAAACTGAGGCCAGCCTTCCTTCCCTCTGGGCCTGTGCAACAGTGCCCTGGTACAGGTTGTTGAGGCCTTGTCAGGTGACGGGGCTGCTGGGCAATGCCCTGATGTGCCCAGCTGTGCCACAATAGCGGGCGGTGGGCCAGTCCGGCGGAGAGGGGCACGCCCTGTTATTTATAGAGTTAGAGTGGATGACCTCATCCCGTCAGGCCAAAGCACGTGGGCGGAGCCCGCGAGACAGGGAGCTCATTCTTCTCCAACTCCTCCGGTGGGAGCCCTCAGGCTGCCCAGTCTGGCTACTGACTGCAGCCCACTGCGACGCTTTTTGTTCGGGTGTTGGCTCGGACGAGGGAGGTCATTCGGCGCTGGGTCCGCAGGCCAGAAAAGGCACAGTCATCTATGAGACCATTTGATTTCTCTGTCAGGCTATTTTATAGAATTTTATATAATTCCAATATACAATTGTCTATATGAGCGACAGCTTCAAATTTGGCTCTGAGATTGGTGCAAGTTTGTCCTTCGCTTTAGTGCTTTTGTAATTTGTACCAGTATTTAATTGTGTGTTCATCAAGGGCCTTTCAGGAATCAGTAACATGTTGGACAAGGTGCGCTTTGATCTTAAGTATCTGTATCTGAAAGCCCTGCACACAGTCTGCCGTACCTGTCTGCTCTGATGTGGTGCAGGCCTGGCGCGCAGGGTAGACGTTGCGAGTGCATTCCGCACCCTTATCCCATTCACCCCACCTTCCTCTAATAAGCATGAGCACACTCTCTGAGTCACAACCAGAGAGTGTACACAGTTTTGAGCAGCGCTGCTAAAAATCGCCTCTCAAAGCCACTTATTGTATTAAGACTATTCCCGCCATGGGACTTATAATTTTCCAGACCTGCTCTCGCCTCCTGGGGTCGAAATGGAGAGAGCATTTTATCTGGGCCAGGAGGGGCAGGAAAGGAGTTCCAGTGATGCCATTTGTTTCCTCTCCTCACCCACTGCTTCCCCCTCATCCCTCCCACCGTTTGTTTTTCCAAACGAGAAACGTTAATTAGCACTCTCCCACTAGTAACGGCTGCCTCCTCAGCGCTGTTGTCTGCCAGCCTCCAGTCTGAAGCATGGGGTGCGGAAATTGTTTTATTTTCACGGCTCATAATGAGCAGTGGTTCCTGAGGGAGGTGGTGGTGGAGAGAGGAGTAGGGAGAAGGAGGGGAGGGACGGAGCACCGTTCCAGTCTCCCACAAAGGCTGCCTTTGTAAACGTTCCCTCCTGGTCACTGGGGAGCTCGGAACAAACCGGAGTCTGCCCATGCCCAAGCCAAATACACACTCGCATGCACATACCACGTGGAAAGAGGCCCAGTGGAACATAGGTGTGGCGCTCGCAGCCAACACAACTCCGCAGTTTAGTTATTTTTAGCTCCAAAACCTCAGAGGAGAACATGACCTCAAGGGAGATTGAAGGAAAGGTAGCAGTGGGTGGACGCTGAAGGCAGGGAGGGAGAGGAGAAGGCCGGGGTGGAGGTGGCTTTAACGGCTTTCCGAGGCCGGGCCAGCGGGCGCTTGCCGCTCCGCCGAGACTCGCCTTCCGGACAGGGGAACTCTGGACTTTCTTTCCGCGTGTCCTTTAAATAAACCTGTGACAGGCTGGAGTTAATGATGCGGGAGCGCCTTTGTCATGGCCTGGGGCAGCCGGTAGATGGGGCCGCAGGGAAGCGCGGTCCGTTTTGATGGAAGACGTCGGCTGCATCGTGCGGACACGTCCGCGCTTTATCCGTCCTCTCCGTTTCATGCGGTTCTCAGCCCTCGATTTCAGGAGCTGTGAGCACTTTGGCAGCAAATGAGGTAAGACGGAGAGAGTGTGACTGTGGTTTATTGCCTAAATGAGCAACAACGTTCCACTTGGCTGTGGCTGCCTGCGCTGGGTGCAAAAGCATTAAAACTCCCAGTCGAAAGGTTACCTGACTCTGGATCTGGCCCTGGAACAGTTCTGTGCCTTGTTCTGGTGAAATGTGTTCAGCTATTACAAATGGAAAGAAGTTATTTCTTCTTATTTCTAAGTGTAAATGGGCACTTTCGTCCAACCAGAAAGGTCCTGTGACGAGCCAAGCATGGGTCTCAAGAAAGGGACACGTGGGCCTTTTTTAATATTGGTTGATTTATTTCTGAAGGTGCTATTTATCATCTAAATACAACATGCCTATGTTAAAATTCCTTTTTGAGGAGAAGGAATGAGTAGAAGGGGAGACTTGTTGGAGACATAGAAATGATTTTATCACCTGGATTCTCATTACAGTTACAAGAGAAATGGAGAACCAATGTGATACACATGCACACTATATCTCTCTGAAGCTTCTGGATACAGCACTGCTGAGTCAGGGAGATAAGACCACAATACTGTGATGGAGATAGAGAAGAATGTAAATTGCTGTTCTGTCAGTCCGTGGCTAATCTGTGATCCTGCAATGCTGATTAGTCCGGAGTTGCGGGGCGTCCTCTGGATCAGGGCTGCGTTCCAGATTTCCCCAGATCTCTTTTAGTGTGTTCTCGTTTTATGTCAGCAAGTTTAATGTTAACGTTTCACTTTCTGTGGAAATGTGAGTATTTTGAGAAGTATGCAAGTGGTTGTGCAAACACACACAAAAAAGTAATGTAAAAATAAATATCGCTTCACAGATGACCCAAGAGCACATACTAGAACTCCGTACTCTCCCCTGCCTGGCTTTGTGCACTGTGGATATGACTTTGCACACTAAATTACTGCAGATATGACCACCCACCCCCCCAAGCTTGGGTGATTCTTCGGCAAAACCAGAGAAGTATTCCTGCAATGTTCAGAGCTACTCTCCCACATACGTGCCGGTGAGGCTGTGGTTATGTGTTTATTTACACTACTGCAAAGTGGCTCGCAATTACCCTGGAAGGAGAGGGTGATGTGTGTGTTTGTGGCTGTCTGTGTGCATGTTATTGTAGTAAAATTGCCATTTTTGTGTGCGCGTGCGCACGCGTGTGTATACATGCCTCCAAGTCATCAATCTCACCTCCACTGGCCCTACTAAACATTGCCCTTTTTATAGCCTTTGTGCTCAGACAAAGGAAAACTTGAACGAGGATGGAACTGTCTGAGAGCTGAAAGCAGCAGGCATATGGTAGTCGTCACCGAGACAGAGAGCTTGTGCCGACAGACCTGTACCCAAGCAAACCTAGATCCATTTGTGATGGCCTTTATTTAAGCGCCCTCTCATGATGATGTTCACTAAACTGATTCTTCCTGTTCAATTAGTGCCATTCCTAAATGAAGCCTTTTTCTTAATGTAGTATTCTATTCAAATCTGGATAATGGGTGAAATAAGGTAACCAATGTCAGTAAAAGATAAAGGGTGGGGGTGGGGGGGGGGGGGTGAAGTGGAGAAAGACGAGCATTGCCTAACTGTATTTTGTGGAAGCAGCTTTTGTAAACAATTACAGCTTACAGGTTTTTGGTAAGTTTTTGAATCTGCATTACAGTTGGACAGTGTTCTTTTATTCCTGAGGAAGACTTTTAAACACAAGTGAGTGACTGTGTAGGTATTTGTTGGATTGATTTTAACAACAATATTTTATGATGTACAAAATATTGTAAAAAAAGTAAAAAAATCTCACAAAGGGTAGATTCATTACATGTATATAGAGTTATAGAATTTAGAATTTTCACTAGTTATGCCATTAGTGGTGTTGCTGTGTTCCTCACTCACTAATGACCAATACTGGCTTAAGCCTGGAATTTGCATCCATGTGATAGTGTATAGCTCAAAACAAAGTATGGACATTATTTAGGCAATAGCTTTGATCAATGATATAACTTGGCAGATGGCTTTAATGCAAAGGACGAGGTTAATGCGTTTCTGCAGCAAGACATTGACTTTTTTTTTTTCTATTAAATAATTAAGATTATTTAGATTATATCAAGCTACAAAAATGCAAAATATGTACTGTTACATAGCTCACTTCAGCATGTGCTGCGCCATAGAGTGGTCAGTATAGTCAGTAACATACAACAGCAATGCAACAGACAAGCAAAAACAAGAAAAATGCTGATGGCCTTTGGCACATGTAAATCTAGCAGTTTGGGGAAAGCAATTTGAGAACTTGGTATGTTGCTTTGGGAATTTTAGTGTTTTTGAAATGGCCAGTCTTCTGTTCCTGGTGATGGTGACGTCCATATTGCATGACCAGCGTGGGATTGTTTCTTCTGGCTCATTTGTTTATTTCTGTAAGATTTATGTGGCATTCTTATTGAGATTTATGTAGCCTTGTTATGGCTTCTTCCCCCTAAGTGTCAGGCATGGGTCTGGGTGTGTGAGAACTGTATCTGTTTACAGTAGGGTATGTATCTATTCGACCTTTGACCTTTCCATAGGGAAATATGGCCAGAATGATATGCCTGGAGCTGTACATAATTGGCTGGATGTATGTTGTGGACGTATGATGCATGTGCAGGGCTGCGGTTTTAAGATTTGAAAGTTTAACTCGCCGTTTCTTCTGTGTTTGTAGGTACAACAGTGGGTAGATCTTTGGTCACCTTTTGACCTTACTTGTCAAAGACTGCTGACAGTTGATGTGTATATGTGTGAGTACAATTTAACCTTCAACCCCTCTCTCTCCCTCTCTCTCACTCTGTCTCTTGCATGCTGTCTCAGATTGAGGAGGGAGGAAAGGCAGATCAGTGTAAGAAGCTGAGAGTGGGAGACGAACTGGTCAACATCAACGGCTCTGCGCTCTACGGCTCTCGCCAAGAAGCTCTCATCCTCATCAAAGGCTCCTACAGGGTTCTCAAGATTGTTGTTCGCAGGTACACTGTCTGCCCCACACACAAACGGAGATCAGAGAGTTCTTCCAGGTCACATTCTGTTGGGAAGAGTGAAACCAAAGGAGAGGAAGGCTGCAGAGATAAAAATGACATCATTGACGTGACCCGTTGGAGGCTACATGTTTGTAAGAGAGTGAGGGAGAGGGAACCACACAGATATGTGACGGTAGCCACCCTGAGTGTTGTTTGTTTTAGTTGGGATGATGCGACGTGATGTCAGTGAAATTTGGCAGACATGCATTAGGTCACTTGCGCTCCATGACTTTCTGACTCCCTCACTCTTCTACTCCTGTCTCTGTGAAGCAGTCCGCGCTGAACTCCCCAGTGCTGTCTGGAACTGGGTGGGGTGATTCTAATCAGGGCTGGATAGCAGACCACCAAGACGGAGAGGAGTAAATCCTGTTTCTTAATGTCTGCCTGACCATTTGATTCACTAGAAGGAAATTACTCTGTGACAACTATAGTATCTATCCAGGTTGAGCAGTCAACTCCAGGTTAAGCACACGCCTTAGCCTTCTCCATGGTCATCACTCGGGGGTCGGGCTGTCGGATCTCTGCATTTTTATTGGCCATGTCAACAGAGGAAATTTCCACTCACTGTAGCAGCTGGTATCGCTAAATATGCTGCCTCAGCGTGACTGAAGCCAATACTGCAATGAATGTGTGTGAATGACATCTGATTGCAACATGCACAGGCTGTGTGTGGAGAAGGCGGACTATCTCATGACACAGAGAATATCTGCATAATTGCTTAGGTGAGTTGTTCTTAGTTTCCAGCCACGGCTAAGGCTACTGGCCATTCCTCTCAGATGAAACAAGCTGCAGTGTCCAGTGAGGCCTATACACTAGCAATGCTGGTTCCGAGGTGGGGATATGGAGGGCTGAGACGGAAAAATTCCTCCTGTTTTTACATCCGTTTAATTGGCAGAATATCAGAAATGCACCACTGAGCCTTAGTGTTATTAGCCTGTTTGTGGTTTCTCTCCGTGGGTCTCGAGGTGTGTGTGTGGGGGTGTGTGTGTGTGGGTGTGTGCAAGCCTTTGTCACCACACCAGGACTTTGCCTGAGGTTCTTAAGTGCATCTGGATTGTATGTTTGCCTTGTACTATATGGCCATATCATTTCTGCATGCTCTTTGGTGTTTGCATGTGTGTGTCTGTGTGCAGATTATGGGCTGGCTGGTTCTATACGTAGATTATACTTGGCTCCTAGTGTGTAACCGTGCACCTCCGTGACTTGAGTGATGCCGTTCATGCCAGTTGGTTGTTTTAAGCTCTGTGTCTGTGCCAGTGGCTGGTCTTTTCAGTGTGTAATTGTAGTCGAGATGTTAGAATGACATTTTCCATGACTGCACAGATCGTGCTGTCATTACAGTTGCTGCCCTCTATGAAGCGTCTGTGAATCCTTAAAGAACGTGCACAGAATGTTTGGTGTTGTGGAACCTTTGCCAGTGTCAAGATGGATGAGGTATGAAACCCTCCCGAACACTGGGGCTTTCATTGTCTTCATTTGAAACAAACTTTCTTCTGTTTTTTCTGTCTCCACGGTATTTTAGCACACCACAAATCCAAAGTCAGGAAAAATGCTTGCACTGGGGGCAGAACATGCTTTATAAACAAGAGCTGACCGATGACAGACATAAGTGACTCAGCCTAAATGATTTGCAGCAGAATTCTTGTAGTAATTTAATATAATCCTAATAAACAGGTGCTCTGCTTTAAAACTTTAATGGCAGAGTGCTTGTGTTGGATTGAGTTTTGGACTCTGGAAAAGGTCACCTGCATCTGTAGCGAGAATTCATTACCACCTTCAGTAACAGGCAAAAGTCTGTGTGTGTACATCATTCATTCAACTAGAGACCATGGTTCCATGATCTCTCCTTTTCCTAATTTCCAACTCATTTTGTTAGACCACCGACCTGTGCAAAGCTGAGAAGCACAGCACTTTGTGCTCATCCGCTATGTAGCAGTGTCTGTCCTCTTCTGACCCTCTCTGGTAAAGACAGCACACTATGTGGAAGGTGATGAGTACAAGTAAATAGGATGTTCGCTGGCTAGAGACTGCATGCATCTCCTTCCTGTTCATATACGTGCCATTGTTTAACAGTAACTGTCTGGAATGAAAGGTGGTTTTTGTTTTTGTTTTTTTGTTTTTTTAACTGTTCCAGGTAATGATATTTTATTATTACTGTTAGCAGGTGTGTTTCTGTGCAGCCAACCAAATGTATGGACAGCCTTTACGTACTTATGTATGTAATCTTCATGTACTAAAGAGTTCCCCCTTCTGTACTATCCTTGCTTTGCCTGCCAAGGGTGCGGTGCTGTGCCTGCCAAATTGACCACTGAACCCACTCTTGGGGAAATTCCCAGCCCTTCACATCACACTTCCTGGTCCACCCAGTAATGTTTCCTGTCGCAGCTGCTGACTATTGCAGCTGATTCAGAGTGGGTGCACTCGGAACTGAGGAGGACAGAGGGAGATGTTCCGAACCCCAGGCAGGTCCAGCCACCAAGGCCTGCGTTTACTCTGGGACCGCATGGGAGTGAATCGGATTGAGGGGAAGGGCAGGACAGTACAGGAAAGCCCCGTGAAGGATCAGAGGGTTCCTACCCTGTTCTGGCATGACCCCACCGCTTCCCTTACCTCCCTGGATGTCCGTTACAGCATGCCCAAATGCTCCCCTCGCACCAGCGCCAAATGGGCCAAACACACTGGTTTGAGAGCAGCAGCCTTCCTGCACTCCCAGCAGGGGGGGTGGAGTGTGCAGGGACTTCTAGAAGCTCTTCTCTCACAGGCGGCTTGGTAAAGAATGCACTGCTGACAGGCTCAATAGCATCCCCCTCCAAGAGTTTATGGACCACAGGGGATGTGTCGGATTCCTCAGATCTACGAGGGATTGAGGGGGTAGAGGGGTGGGGGGGGGAGAGAGAACAGACAAGTTCAGGGCAACCAGCATCAGGAAGTTTTCCGAAAAGCACTTTGAGGGGTTGGCAGGACCCCCTCCTGCTGTGCCAAGGAACTTCATAAACAAAAGAGCTTCAGCTCCTGCCAAAACAATGGACATTCCACACATTCCCAGGCCTCTTCCACCCCCTCTCTGTTTCTTTCCACTTCGTGCGTGTGCGTGTGTGTGTGTGTGTGTGCGTGCGTGCGTGTGCGGTATGGTTTTGTTTTTATGCATACCATTTTTTGTGTGTGTATCTTTTGTGTGATTACAAACCTGTATATTGAATGAGCCTTTCATGCGAGTGTGTGTGTGTGTGTGTGTGTGTGTGTGTGTGTGTGTGTGTGTGTGTGTGTGTGTGTGTGTGTGTATATAATAGATAGATAGATAGATAGATAGATAGATATGCATGTGGTAAAAAAAAGATTTAAAAAATCAGACCCAAGACACACGGCCTGGTGTAGTACGTGCCAAGTCTTTAGTCCAGACGCCCTCTCTGTGTGGGGTCCAGGGCCAGCAGCCATTGGGATTCCATTACTGCCTGACCACACAAATCAACATGGCTGCTTTTCATTAGAAGTGCTATTAATCCTGGAAGGCTACGTCTGTCCTCATTTCTACGGCGCACTGATTGAGGTTGACCGGACCCGCACATCACAGGTACAGACAAGATGTGGCCCACTGTCGGCGATGAGGGCATCAGACCTGATGGAGAAGCTGCAGGTGTGACACTTGCACAGTAGCCAAGATGGCTTTAAGATTAGTTAAGTCATACTGCACACTCCTTTGATTAATCTCATATCTATTACTTCCCTGTGGAATCAGTTTAATGTTGCATATTTCAGTGCTTTAATTTGATTCTGTTGCACATGTTAGTGACAACCAGGCACCTGGGTGCATGACTCAACACTCTGTTTAGTTTGCATGAGGAAGTTCAGACAAAACTTTATTGGGGAGGGGGTGAGTGTCGCCGATAAGCTGTTTGTCTGGGCATTTGCGAATGCATTCTTCTCCTTAAAGAAAATGCGAAAAGAACGCGAGAAAGACTGGGGGGGGCGGGGAACCCAAAACAACAAACAGGCCATTGTGGCAGGGAGGCTGTTCTGGATGGCTCGTTTCCTGAGGAGCTCGGCTCGGACTCATAGGCACTATGGCTTAGGCTGATTATATGGAATTCGGGGCAATGTGTTTTTCAGGAAGTGTACTAGTGACTATAGAACAGACCACGGTGACTGGAAACTGCACACAATTTTCTTTTTTTCATCTCTCTCTCCCTCTCCCTCCCTGTGTCTGCGTGTGTGTGTGCATGAGTCTGTTAGTATAAAGCCATTGATGTTGAACTGACAGCAGCTCACCCCTACAAACACACTTTGTGGAGTTTGCAGTGGCCACATACATTGCCTGTCTCTCACACTTCAGGCCAGCACTGGTAGATTCCTTACAGTCTGATTAGTCTGACCTCAGGTGAATATCGCTTACTGCAGTGCTTTCTTTTCTTTCTCATTGTGGAAGCATTTTATTTTAATAAATGACATTGCAGCTCAAGCAGTAACTTTTGCATCAGTAAGCACAGAAAAATTTGTGGAATTCCACTATACACAGTTTCTAATTCATGACTAACAATAAAAGCTTCAATCTAATTAAGGGACCTTGGTGTCCAACCCTGGACTTGGGACAGTGCTATTTCTTTGGCAGACCATCGCATCTTAGTTAGTACCAAGTGTGTCATGTCTGGAATTAGAGCAGGGAAAATGTTAATCTGAGGAAGGCTCTGGCTCCTAGACACAGTCTGGGAAGTGGAGTCATTCCTGATTCCTTCTCCATCCATGTGATGAGCGGTGAATGGAGTGTGGTAGCTTATTCATAGTAAAGCTTTGCAGCATTTTTGGATTTCCAGTGCATACAGTAGTGTGTGTGTGTGTGTGTGTGTGTGTGTGTGTGTGTGAGTGATCATAGTGAACTGTGCATATCCCCTCTTGTCCTTACCATAGCATTAACTCCTATCCTTTACTCACACATCCCATTAAATTCCATTTTATATGTTATTATGGTAGCTGCTCTAACTGAAACAGTTTGGACCACCGTCTGTGACACCTGTGTAAACCCATAATTAGTATTAATTAGTATAAACCGAGAGCACTCGCTGTCTGATCCCATTTCTCCCATGCTCTGTATTCCCTAACCTTCTCTTTCATCTTGGTCCTCTCCTGTTGTCTGCTGACCTTGTTCTGGCTACCCTGCGATGGGGCAGTTGTTTATGAAGGCCAGCTGAAAGGAGTTAAGCTCCTTTTTGCTCTCCACATGCTGATTAAACAGCAGAACTCACAGCTCTTGCATTGTTGAGCTATCAGCACTGAGGGGAAGGCCAAGAAGACTTTTACCTGGCAGCTAGCCACTATAACACTGCCTCTCTCTCTCCACCAGCCAAAGCTGACAGCTCTCCCAGAGAGACAGGAAGTGGCCCTCACATTTTTTTTTCTCCCCCCCCCCTCATTCAAACAATAATAGGAGAGGAGCCTGTGTATTATTTTAGCAGCGGCTTGCCTCTTTATCTGCTCCGAACATGGTTTCCTCTCCGTCTGAGAACCACGTCCCCTTGCTAATGTCATTAGAGGGAGTGAGTGGGAGGTGTGTGTGTGTGCGCGTGTGTGTGTGTGCGCGCCCGGTCGGCAGAGGCAAAACGCTGACTTGAACTAGAAGTACAGAAAGGGGGAGAGGGAAACGATGTGGGGGGGGATTTCTGTTCTTTCTTCCTGGACTAGAAATCTGTCTCATTGCTGATAAATGACCACTAGTCTTCACTCACATGATCAATGGAGCTGTTAAGGTCGTGATGAGAGTTCCCTCATGATACCAGAAACAAGACTTCATCATGACTGTCTGACTACCTTCTGATTCCTACTGAAGTTCGCAGCATATTTGTTGGAATCTAGCCTTGAATCTTTTTCTGCCTGGATTCTTACGCCAAAATCTAGTGGATTTTTATACAAACAACTGGGTCAGCAAGGAGTCTTGTAAAGGATTTTTTTTTCAGTTATTTCTTGACTTTTTTTTTTGGTCCTGTTATATGGGTCTAGGTATGTACTTTCCATCGGTTTCAATGCTTTCCTGTAAACATATTAGGGTTCCAGAGCACAAAGATACAGTACTCATGAAGGCAAGAGACGCAGTTCATCACTCTAGCTATGGATTCATGCACGTTTCATGCTATGTTTACATTTGGTTGAACTGTTGTATATGATGAATGAATGCGTCTGAAGCAAAGAGATCTTCCTGGCTAAAGAAAGATATATATATTCAATAAAAATGAATAAAATAAATTAATTCAGGATCTATAACTTTTAAATCTTTAAATCACTGCTAAAAAGTTTGGAGTCGGTTTTTACTAATTAAATATCCAATTTGTTGCAAAAACATGTATGAAATAAAATATATAATGCTATTCATAAATGTTGAATCAGTTGTAGGAAGCCTTTTTTAAAAAAAAAGACGTTTTGGATGTGTTCCGAATGATGGAGAGCTGTCACCACCGCAGCTAAGACATAACATTATCCAACACTATATGGTGGTGTCTGGCTTATATTACTTAAACCCATGCTGTATAAATTGGTAGTGAATAAAATCATTTGCCTTGAATAAAATGTGACGGGTGCTTACAAACTTTAATTTCATAAATATTTAAAATTGATGGGGGGAAAAAAAATTAAATATTTATTATAAAAGATTTTAAATTAATTGTGTTTTGATCTAAAATCCTTTTAGCACGTTAAGGATAAAAATCATACTCGGGTCACTCATAGAAGAGGAAAGGTCTGATAAATGCTTATCCAATATGCTTTGATAAATTGAGTTGTTTAGTTTGAAACTTTACAGTACAGATAAATTTAACAAGAACATCTTGGGCTTCCTATGTTGGGTAAGCAAAGCATCTTTTTTTGTTCTTTGTTTCAAAGTCTTTCTTTTCCTACTTGGTCTTTTTTTTCCCCCCACTAAACCTTTCCTTAGGAAGCTCCATTATTATTTTTCAGAGAAACGATAAGCCACTGACATTTTTTTTATTTCCTTGGGAAGCATGTCACCACCTGCAACAATCGGGATTATTGAGTTTTTGTCAGTGTGAGTAAGGGGATGCACCTGGAATCTTTATGCCGTGTAATAGAAATTAATTTAAAAAAAAACAATTCTGCAGTTTTCTTTCAAAAGGAGCTAAAAAGATTTCCTAGTACTGACCCAACTCATGGAAGGATTATATAAATGCTTATAGACGGTGCATAAAGCGGATTTAATTCAGACATTTTGATTAGTCTCGGAGTCTGTGTGAAGGGTCAGTACTGTGAAGAGCTAACTCACCTCTGTTACCAGAGCTTCAGGTTTTTAACATCACTTTACCTATCAAAACATTGCTTTGCATTTTTATGACCTATTGTTTCAAAGAAGTCTACGTCATCTGAGGTATCTGACAAGGTGGGAGTTGCTGGTTTCTTCCTTCACTCAGTCCCACTACATATTGTTCTGAATACAGATGTTGTTACAGAACCCATATCTGCTGGGCTTGAAGCTACTTCATCAGTAAATGTACTCGCTGACAAATTAACTTTTAATGTTAACAACAGTTTGCAGTGTGCAGTTTCTTATGGTCTGTGTGGTCTGTGTTCTCGCGGCAGGCGAGCTGTGCCCCTGAGTCGCCCTCACTCCTGGTATCTGGCGAAGCCGCTGGAGCCTGTGCCCGCTCCAGCTGGCAGTCCAGACGGGCCCTTGGCCATGCAGATCCACCCTACACCCTTCAGCGTACCGTGGCAATCAGGGGCTGACAACAGGTGAGGGTCTACGTGTGTCCTGCTGTGCCCTCACACAGCCTGTGTGTTTGGTTATGAGGTGTTTTGTTTTTTTGTTTTATGTTTGGGGATTTTGGACACATCGGAACCCTTTCTCGAACGGCCTACTGTATTTACTGATTGCATGTATGATGCATCTAGAGTTCAGAATGACGGGTGGGTGTTTGTGAGTGTGATGAACAAAGAAACAACATTTTTGCCTTGGGGGAATTTTTTTTTTAATTGGTTTATAAAGGAACATGACCAGCAGGAAGCCAATGATCTCATGTCCTATGTCACACACATGCCTCGCCGGATGCCACTGCTATTTTTATACTTTTGATTCATACATTATTTATAGATTTGTGGCCCAAAAAAAAAAAACCCAGAATAAGGACATTTGAGGCAAAAGTCTTAAAAAGCCCAGCAAAGTGTGCTATACCATGACAAAACAACTGCTGAAAAAACAAATAATCCTACAGTAAACGTAATAAATTACTCATACTTTTTATGTAAAAAAAAAAAAAAACTTCCGGAGGATAGACATTGTTCCGTCCTCTCTGAAATGTGATTGGAAATACCCACACTTTTGCTGATTGTTTGCGCCACAGTGCCAAGTGTATCTGGGCCATTATATTTTCATATTTCTCATTGTGATTATCTGTAATGAGAGAAAATAGAGTAGTGTGTTTGTGTAAGTCCAAAGTCATGACTCATTCCTACACTTTGCCTTCTCCAAATTGCTTAAACTGATGGAACTATTCAAATATATCTGAAGTGGCAAAAGATGGAGGTCGACGTGAAAATATTGATCACGGCTGGTTTTCAGTCTTAATTTTTAGAATATTTTCATCAATGTTTCCGTTGCCTACAACATTTAGCCATATTATAACGTACAGTAGTGTTACTGTAATGGTGCTTTCCATTCATTCTGATACCATACATGTGTATGTCTGTCTGTGTAGAAATAATGTGCTCCAACTACTGTGAAAGGTTCTAATAAATTCCACATCCAGCAGTAATGAGAATAGGATGACGTTGGCAAATAATGTTTCATTGATACAGCGCCTTTTTCAAATTCAAGGGCCAACGCGTGACATCTTTGAGTTATAGTTGACAAAGGGATGATTTTAAAATGATATAAATTAAATAAAACTCATCTACCTTTTTGTCCTTATTCCATTTTTTGTTACGTTGTTGTACGTCTTGTCTCCAACCCTGTCCCTCTGTTTGTCCCTCACTTTGTTGACCTGCAGTGAGCTGTCCATGCAGTTGGGCCTCTTCTCCAGGCACTACAGCACGGACCACAGCAGCTCCGTGGGGAGCATGGAGAGTCTTGAGAATCCCCCGAGTCAAGGTTACTACGACAACCAGCTCTCCCCTATCGACCCTGCCATTTTTAACAATAAGCGTGACTCTGCCTACAGCTCCTTTTCTGCCAGCTCAAACACATCTGACTACACAGTGTCTCTGCGGCCTGAGGAGAACAGCTCCATGGACAGCCTCCTGCAAGGCCTCGGACCCTCTGGTAGGTTTATAGAGGGACGCCCACATTCTGCAGCCAGCGGTCCAGGAGAACTGCACTGTGAGGAGGGAAGCCTCAAAGCTAGGTCCCTGCCTCATAAGCCTGAGGTTAAAATACGGCCATCATCTTATAGCTATGAGGAACAGAAATGTGGACCTCCACAACCTCCAATGAGAAAAGATAGTTTCAGGGCCACTAGAGGCCGACCAGGGGTACCTGATAAACGTTGTGTCTCTGCACCTGTTGGTATTCCAAGTTTGACATGCTGCACAATTGAGAACCCAACTCGCATCCATAAGGTGTTAAATGGGAATGAATGTCTGAATGAGTCACAAGAAAATGGACAGAGCTTGAAAGAAAGTAGCACAGAGACTTATTACACCCTCAGTTCTCAACAAGAATTGTGTATCGATAGCCAAGCAAGATCAGCAGAGTGCCAAAAGAACAGTCACCTCCAACCTCTACAGAGGTGTTCTTCTAGGCCTAATCCTCCACCAGAGGACGGTCTTGATACCCAGCTCACCCATTTAGAGAACAATCTCCAGTCCAGGATGTACAGACATGGTGCCCCTGAAAAATTACTTGCCTCTCAGTTAAATATGGTGGAGACCTCTAGTGACATCAGTGAACATTCTGTATCCCCTTCTAGCCAGTGGTCTAATCCTTTGCATCCTAGGGAGGACTTGGGAGAAAACAGCCCAGCTGTTATATCACAGGGTAAATGGGGAGGAGGAAGCCGATGCTCCACCCCTGGATCAGTGACTACTTCAGAGCTGGAGGAACAAAGGATGGAGGAAGAACAACTGGATTCGGACCAGATTGTCTCTCCTGCTCGACATTCCTGGCTACGATCTGTAAGTGTTCCAGGTGAACCTGCAAAAAATGGATTCTGTAATTCTGGTCCCACCATGGATTCTCAACTCCTTGAACGGGACTTTGGACCTGTTAGTGCTGCAGCTAGTATGGATACTTTACTTGAAGAGAACCAAGAACGAAGTGAAGGAAGGGAAAATGAAAGTGAGGTTTCAAAGCCTTCTCAGAAGCGCCAGTTTCGCTCGTCCAAGTGTCGCCGTCGAAGTGAACGCTTTGCCACAAACCTTCGCAATGAGATCCAGAGAAAGAAGGCTCAGCTGCAAAAGAGCAAAGTCACAGGTGGGATTCTCTGTGGTGAAGACACAGTAGAGGAAGAAGGTGGAAACCTCCACATGGAGAAAAATTCCACGTTAGAGCCTTCCAGAAACCATCAACCCATAGCCCAAAACCACACTAGTCACCACACCAACCTTCAAAATACTGCTTTTGCACCATCTCAGGCTAGGACTTGTGCAAACCTAACATTTCAGCAAGTTCTGAACAAATGTGATGGGACAAGTGGTGTGGAACATTCAAGAACCAGGACTGACACACAACTTTCAGAAAAAGAAACACAACTAACTGAGGAGACTAGACCAGTCAGTGAGGAGGCATCAGCAAATAATACCCGTCATTGGCGCTGGACACCAGAACACACACTGCAACGAGAAATGCAGCCAAATGAGAAGAAAAATGAAAGAACAGGACCGTCATCATTGAATCCTGGAACAACACGAGGAAGAGTGGGTTCTTCTAACGGGCGCTATAGTCGAGGAGACGATTGTGACATCCCACCTTTTGCAGACCGTAGGAAATTTTTTGAAGAGACTAGTAGGAATCTGAGCCAGTCTGTGACCAACCTGGCAAGCCTGACAAGTCGGCGCCAGAGGCCAGAGAAGCAACAAGCGAAGAATGAGCCATCTTCTCCTGATCCCCGTGAGTCCATCCCTGCCCTTGGGCAAAGGAGGTTCTCCTACCAGGGAGGAGTCCACGATGGTACAGGCATTTCTCTTGAGACTAGAAGACAGTTCGCCAATGTGGAACAAGAAAGGGATGGAGAGATAATAATGGAGAGAGAACGAGAGAGAGAGAAGGAAAAGGAGAGGCAACGAGAACAAGAGAGACTTAAAGATCAGGAGAGGCTACAGGCCTGGGAGAAGGAGCAGGAGGAAGAAAGGGAGAGAGAGAGAACCAGAAAGGAGGCTGAAGGAGAGAAGCAAAGAGTTCAAAAGATGGAGAGAGAGAGGGAAACCAGCGGAGATGTCATGTGTGGTGGACATGACCTTAGCAATACCATAACACCACTAGCTTTGCCTCACGATGCTCGTCCAAAACAGCCACTCGGTTCTCTCAGTTTCATCCCCAGCAACTCTCACCCAGACAATTGCCACAAGACGACCAATCCTGATGTCCCAAAGCCATGCTCAGCCTTTCGACCTGTTACTAGCCAACAGTATCAATCTGATCAGTCTTGCCTGCACCTTGGATTCAAGAACAGGAGCTGCACACCGACAGAGGTGAGATGCAGCCTTTTGAAACCGATACTCTTGCATGCAAATTTCAGAAAATGTGCTTTAGAAAATGTAGGTACTTTTTATTGACCGTTCAGACAGAATGGTTATTAAGGGACATAGAATAGTTGTGAAATTATAGACCAATATATATTGGTACCAATACATGTGTATTATTTGAATGAAACGGTATTGGATTACATTGAATATGCAAAATTCCTTGCAACATACATTGGCGTTGAGTTTGCAGTTTGCTGTCCAGTACCAGTTCTGTAATTCTCAGTCTGGATTGGTGTATATTAGTGGGATTTATTGGACCCAGTGGGTTTAAATTCAGTTCTCGAGCTCCTCTTACTGTTGGATCAGAGCCATTTGTTTTTGACATTCAGCAGCCAGCCAACAATAATGTTTGACAAGACTTATGTTCTCGTCTGCCACCCAAAAATATCTTGCCAACAGCAGTCCTGTGGTCAGAAACTGACCATTGATAAAGGGCTAGAAAATGGATAACAAATGTCCCATTACACATTTTTATAAGCAGAAACATAGCCAAAATAGTGGCTTTTGAGTGTATACAGAAAACAGTAACCATACAATAATTCATTAAAAAATAGTATATAATGGGAAACCATTGAGCCATAAGTGCACTAAGCCATTTTAAACTGAGGTAAACTATTGAAGTTGAAAATTTCCTGGCAAAGGGCAAAATTTGCTGCTTTCCTGTAAAGATTAATGTCATTTAATAAATCATCATAATTAATTGTAGGGAATGTATACATGCGTTTTAACTGACTATTTTTTGGGATATTTGTTAAATGTATAGCTGGCAGGGAAATGGCATTTATATTTTTAGTGGAAGACTTACTTTATGTATGCTCTCTGAACATTTGAAATGCTTTGGAACTAAAATGGTATAAACCAGAATTGAGGTGTTTTTTTTTTAGATTTAAATATATATTGGCAAAATGGGTGTGTACGAGCAGAATCAAGACTGGTGGCGAATGTTGGAGTAGCAGAATCATGGCTACAAATTCAGTGTCAAAACATTAGTTGGATCCAATGCCAATACCATGTTTCACCAGTTGTCTTGGAACTGTATTCTGTGGAAATGTGATGGGGGGGGGGGGGGGGGGGGAATGCAACAAAATACAAGCACTTAACTACTTCCATCTTCACAGTACTTTCTATGAAGCTCATCTTTTGCCTCAGGCAATAGGAAAACTATAGCATCCAAAAACATTCCTGTTCAGAATCACTTGGCAAATTTCTTCCACAGGTTTATCTTGTGCGTGAGCAGGAACAAATAAAACTCAACAGAAAGTTCAGCCTGACTGAGAGGTAAGGTCATTTCCTGTATTTAGGTTCATCAGTGGGTGGTCCCAGCAGGCTGTTGCTGGATATTATGTCATTTGTGGTTATGGGTGTTTGACTTGGAAACCGACTGTTTGCTGTATTTTATAATCTTCTATGATTCTAGACAATAATGGCTTGCTAAGGGTTTCATAATGGCCATAGGGTACAGTAGCACAATCATTGTGAGCTGATCATGGCTGTTTTCTTGCTGTGTAGGGACTATGCTCTTTACCAACGAGACTCCACGCCAGGAGAGGTCACTGTGGGTCTGGGCTTTCAGCGCCAGTGGAATGATAGACGACGTATTGGCAACAATGAGGATGGACCCTTCATATCGTCAGTCCTTAGAAATCGTGCCATGTCAGAAAATGACCTCCGCGAACCTCAGGGTCTTCGTAGCCACACAGTGCTTAATGCTTATGCTAGCGGAATGTCTTCATTAACCCTTAGAGAACTGGATGAGAACATCATGACGGAGGCGAAGAAGAAAAAAGGGCCGCCACCCCCTCGTCCACCGCCCCCAAAATGGGGGCGGTTCCATAGCAGACAAACATCTCATCACAACCTGTTCTCCGCACCACCCGGAGCCTTTCCTCAGGCCCAGTCGTATGGGCCCTGCTCCTCTATTGTCGCTGAAATAACACGTCAGCGATCCTACAGTCTCCCTCCAAGGGAGGGGTTAGAAAGTTGCCAGCAGTGCTACCGGGACCTCCCTGTGGCTCCACCCAGCCCTGCCTTTACTCGCAGAGCTTTCAAACCTGTGGCCCTGCCTCCAGAAGAACGGCGCATGCCTGTATCCCATCACGATGATGCGAACAGTGTGGTGGACACGCTCCCGACCTGGACTGAGTCAAACAGAAGGTAAAGTTTACAAATTAACCTCCTACTCTGCTAATCGAATGTAAAGAATAATTATTAATTTTAGTCTTTGTGCTGACGTCATACCACACATGTATAATGAATACACACACCTTTGTTTGTTTGTTTTAGCAGCTTCTAAAGAAGCTTTTATACAAGGGCAAGTATTTAGTGTGACCTCTCCTTATTATTGAGCAATAGCAGGAAACTGGCTTTCTTAAACATTAATTGAAATGGAATGGTGCTACAAGATTACTTCAGAAAACTGCAGGACAGTCTCTCCAAAGAGTTTAAGATGTGCTTAGTGCCAAGGGAGGTCACACTAAATACTGACTTTTGCCTGTAGAAGCCATTTTGTTGTAAAAATTGTGTGTGTGTGTGTGTGTGTGTGTGTGTGTGTGTGTGTGTGTGTGTGTGTGTGTGTGTATGAATATATATATATATATGAGAGAGAGAGAGAGAGAGAGAGAGAGATTTGTATGTCTATTTAAAAACTCTTATTGTTCTGTTACATTTCAGATTGTCTGATCAAAACCTGGGATCGCCTTCAAACCAGTTCAAACCAGCTGTGGTGAAGCCAGTCTTCCATAAGTATACAGCAGAATGGGACTTGACCGGTCTTCACAACTCCACTGCAGCCAAGAGCACTAGCAGGTCCTCGTACACACCCTTGACTCTGGAGAATGGCTCTTGTCCCGGGCCTGTGCCCCCTGAGTCCTATTTCACCATGAACCACAGGAACAAGCAGCACTTGGAGAGTCAGTCACAGCAAATGGGCTTTCATGGTCCTGCCTTCAAAAACTCAGAATGTGTTTCACAAAGTCCACTTCCCAGGGAGGAGGAAACGCAGCCCTTGGAGACAGATATAGACGACTTCCATGAGACTGAGGACACTGTAGTCGAGCAGCACAGGCAGGCAGAAAGCAGGACAGAGATGCAGTGTTTCGCCCAACCTGTGACAGTGCTGGAGACTGATATCGACACGCTGTCTGCCAAAGACACTCCTTTGGTAGCAATGACAAAAGAGCAGAGGCCATCCATGGTAGAGTCTTTATTGGAAGAGGATTATGGGAGAGCCAGGAAGGAGTTGATGGGAGAACTTTTCCCCCACTGCACAGAAGCCGGGAGTGGAGGGGAAGGTTGGAGAGGTGGCTACCCAGTCAGTGGAAACACTATAGAAAGGTATGTTTTAGGCAGGTTCTGCTTCATTCACTTTATTTCATATTAGTACCGCACTGCATGACATCATGGCAGTTTGTTTAACTACTTACCTATTTAGTCCCTGAATATCTGTTGTCCCAGGTCCTCCAGGCAGGGCACTTCAAGCAGCTCCAGTGCAGCCACTAACAAAACCCAGCTCCTTAACAAATTGAAGGACTTTTCAGAGATGAAGGAGGAGGATGAAGAACTGAATTACAAGGTTGGGACTGATCTACATTTCCCCCCCCCCCCCACACAGTCACTCCTGCTGTCCACTGCTGGGGGCTCTTTTTTTTTTTTTTTTTTTTTGGTTTGTTTGTTTTTGTTTTATTATAGGCTTGCTCATAATTTCAGGTATTCAGCTGGTATTTCTTGCGTTTTAATACGGTGGTGTTCTCTTTGCAGACACAGCTCATGGACAGCCTGCGCAAGAAGCTGGGTGTGTTGCGGGACGCCCAGCGAGGTCTGCAGGAGGATATCCGGGCCAACTCCCAACTGGGCGAGGAGGTGGAGAGCCTGGTGCTGGCTGTCTGCAAGCCCAACGAGGTGGACAAGTTTCGCATGTTCATCGGGGATCTGGACAAGGTGACCAGCCTGCTGCTGTCGCTCTCTGGCAGGCTGCTCAGGGTGGAAAGTGCCCTGGATCGCCTGGACACAGAGTCCAGCCACCACGAGAGGGTGAGGAGAGGGGAAGGGATTAAGAGGCTTCCTTTTTCGTTACACGTGTGTCTAGATGGGAGATTTCACGTCACTGAAATTATGCTTCATTTAGAGTTTGCCTAGTTTCTCTGTTGCCTTTTGCTTCTGACTTAACTAATACTTCCACCACTTCATAACCTATTTTTACAGCTCTGTCTGCACAGGAGTATAATTCGCTACCCACTACTAGCGGTCCTCCCTTTTTCTCTTGATTTCGTTCATGGTTTACTCTTTGGTTTATGGTGTTCTAGCTCCCCCTGCTGGAGAAGAAGAAGCAGCTCCTTGTGCAGCTGGCTGAGGCTCAGGAGCTGAAGGAGCATGTGGACCGTCGGGAGCAGGCCGTGGGCAGTGTGCTGGCTCGCTGCCTGACCCCGGAGCAGCTGCGCGACTACAGCCATTTTGTGAAGATGAAGGCAGCCCTGCTGGTGGAACAGCGGCAGCTGGAAGACAAAATCCGACTGGGAGAAGAGCAGCTCCGCGGCCTGCGGGAGAGCCTTGGTCTGGTGGTGGGAACCAGCCTGGGATACGGGCATTACTAAAACTGGATCCCGACGAGAGAGAGAGAGAAGCAGAATGCAGACTGCGTGCATGCACATAACTTTGGGTCTGCTTGCAGAGTCAGTGCTGGCCTGGTGGGGTGAAGGTATCTGAAGTGAATGTTGTTCTGGTCAGAGCTCGACTGTGGGCATTAAAACAAATTTACATTAGTCCTGGTAACAGAATCCTGAAAAGCAACAATCTTATGGTCAGCTTTTTAACTGAAGATTGATGTTTAGCGCCAACATTTACTACATTGCCCATACTGCAGTACTACTTGAAATTGTTTGACAATTCAGCTATACTAAGCAGGAAATGACCTCAAAACACTACATCTAAGCCACATAACAAATGTATGTGTGTGCCTCTTATTAATCTCAACTGAGGGATTGTCCATGCACTGCTATTTATTTATTTATATCTCTCATCTAATATGAATACAGAGTTCAAATTCTCATTTTTGAAAATTGATTGTTGGTGGGCTCTTTAGAGTCATGTAGTCACCTCTCATATCAGTACATCTGCACCAATAAAAAGCCATCAAATATTTTGGAAAAAAATAGTTGTAACATTTAGTCTGTCAAGGTAGAAAGGTCTTTTATAGAAACTCATTTGTATGTACAGGGGCAGTATTATAATGCAACGTAATTTAAAATCTGCGAGCTGTAATTGGTTACATGGCTCATTTTGTTCAAACTGGAATTAGCTTTGAAAACACTGATCTTAATATGGCCTTGGCTTACACTCCAAAATGATATCTTAACAAAACATCTTAAATCTAGTGTAAATGCCAAACACTGAGACTTGTAAGAAAATTATCAGAATTGAGTTTATTTCTAGATGTTTTTTAATTTTATTAAATGAAATGATCTCTACTGGCAGAATGTTTTGTTTGAAGCATTGATCTTAAAACAAGAATAAATATTTTCCAATGCAGTGATATCATTTTACTTTACAAATTACCTAAAATAAGTCAAACAAACAAGTAATCTTTATTTTTCTTGCAACCGTTTCAAAATTATTTAAAATAGTTTGATTTGGTAAGATATCATTTTTATTCAGCCAGGTTAGAGAATTTGCTTTCCTTATTCTGTGGGTAATTAGGGAGCATGAATAACATAGTCTTGCCTTTTCATTATTCAATGCTTTACTGTATTTTCCATACGTGACATCAGAATCATTGTTGCCAAAGATGCGTGTTATGTCTAAACACAAGAACTGAAATATGGTGCTTATTTTGAAGAATCTCATGCAGCTGCATCATCACTGACCTGTCTGAGAAGATCCGGTCGTGGCTCGTCTCGGCACCCTTGTTGGATGCAGCCATGTTCATTTCTTTTTTTGTTTTAAATCATCACTTTAACAGTTCTTACTTGCGCATATTTTATGTTGCAAAAGATGTGTCTTGTAATATAATGTATTATTTCAGTACAGCAACGCAGATTCTGGGCAAACTGCTTAATAATCTTATCCTCATAAAGGGAAATGGGATATTTCTCTAGAGGACATTGCTGCTTTATTGAGTATATATTACCTTGAGGTTGAAAAGGCTTTTTCTCTTTAACTGTTAAAACAATTTATTGCAGTTGTTTAGTTTGGTTTTCTTTAATTGAATTCAGGATTGCCTTTTGAAGGAACTAAGTATTTCTCACTATATGCCAAAATGATGAATGTGAACAACAAAAAGTGGCAAGTATTTCAGTGCATTTTTGACACCTGTATATATAGCCTAGTCTGTACCTGTTTGTTGTATCATAACTTCATAAGTAAATTCAGGCTAAAATAATGAAAATATTTGGTTTAATAGTAACTGATCTATTCCTTTTTTTTTTATTCTTTTGAGAAACTATGGAATATGTACCATTTGATAATACACATTTTTATGTCATGCATCTGGCTTTTTCATTAATTACAAATTATATTAACTTCACTGAAGACGTAAGCTGTTCTATTGTGATCAGTCGAGTTAAGCAGCATCAGTCAGGTATGTCATGACTAGGAAAATCTGTCTGCTCATTACAGCTGGTGAGTAAATAACTATCCCAAAATTTGTTTGATGGCAGAGCTGGCTTGAGATTTCCATTCCCATCATACTTTGTGCCCAAAGACTGCAATGTGTTTTGCAAAGCAAAAAAAAAAAAAAAGTTACAGAAGCGTTGTTTAGCTTTGCTACAAAGGAAGTGTGTAACACAAGGTGAAAATCCCTTTAATAAAACTCAAGTAACTCAGTGTAACAAAGCAAAAACACTAACTAAAAGCAAGTTGATAACATTTACAACCACAAAAGAAAAAACTGTACAACCCTAATGCTGAATTCCTTGCCCATTTTTTTTTCCTTTTTTTTTTTTTTTTTGGTAGTTTTAATTCAATAGGTGCTTTGGGGGGAAGGGGGGTACAGGGAAAGTTTACTGAGCAGAATGGTTCATTGTATGTTCTGTAATAGGATGGTAACAGCCATCACACAGATGCATGAATAATCATGGCCGTTTTCTCAGGTGTTGGTATAATGAGCCCAAAGGGGGACTTTATTTGTACAGGATGTCATAGTGGCCTGGTCGGTAGAGGAGGAAGATGCGTGGCTCACTGCCCTCTGGGAATACATGATGGTTAACTGTTCCTCCCTCCCCTCGGTCCATATACTCCACCAGGATGGGCACATTCAATGCCTGTGCTAAGGCAATGATGTGGATGTGGTCACTTTCTTTGGACATTGGCTCCACCTCCTGGAAAACATTTACATGAGCCATTGAGCATTAACGGATGTAAGCAGTCACTTTTACCTTAAGCATCATGTCAATTGGGCTTTGGGAGGCAGGTGTTGTATGTTTAAGATCATTAAATTCCTCAAGTTACAATCTTGGAGTTGGCCATCAAATTGGCCGTGCTTTCCACCATTTCTAACCTGCTGGCAGAATTCTTTGACGGAGCGTCCTCCCTCTATGAAGTGATGGAAGAAGGTGTGCTCTCTCTGCAGGTAACCGGACGTGAGCAGCCTCAAGTACACCACCACGTAATCTGACACACTCTGGTCATTAAAACTGCCCAGCAGCTCTGCGAGAGCTGGTTGCTTTTCACACAGCTCAATGAGGTCCATGAACTAACAGCAACGAGAGTGCAGCAATAAGCAAAAGCAATATTAGCTTTAACACAACATATATGCCCGCATATACATTTGGGAGTTATATTGAAAGGTATTGTAATGCAGTGGCAGGAATTCTTATTGTTCCAACTCACTGTGTTGTGAAAGTCTTCGATAGTGAACTCAGTGAAGCCCTGGTTAACAAGGTCCAGTTTGCTCTTTGCTGCTACTGCTTTAAACCTAAGATTAGCATTATCATCAGGACTGTCATCCAACCTTTTGAACATCTGAACAAGACATTAAAGTTACTACTACAATGATTATTGTACATTTTCAGTTAGTATGCATCAAGAAATAGATCAATATATATTCACAGTAGTCCCAGTTATTTTCGTGCCTGGGTTACTAAACAAAGGATTTAAGCATTGAGACAAATCAAAACACTCAAGCTTTACTTCTGAAGCTCTTTGCTGTCATCAAGCAGTGACTCCAAATGTGAGAAGCCAAAAGCTCTGTAGAAACAGTTCCCATCGGGTCGTGTCTTCCGGATATACGAGTATTTTTTGTGAAGATCCTACAGAAGGTCCATCATATTTAGAGAATATCATACCAGTTTTTATTTTAATACAGCAACCTGACAAAAAATGCAGGGAAACAAGAACTATAAATACATTTCGGTGCACACATGGAATGCCAGATTAACTAAAGCCATTCACCTTAATCTTGAGTTGGTAGATGGTATCTTCTTCAGCATACTCTCCATGTAGCACAGACAGATCCTGTCTATCTGACACTAATGGGTTACTGGTGGCTATCTGTCCAAAAATACACACAGACCAACTATGAGAGTACATACAACAGTGTAACTCCTCACAAACAATAACAGGGGAATAGGATAAAATATTAGCATTAAGTCACAGCTTCATTGTGAGTAGAATTTTCAGCAGATGCACATGCCAAAAAAGGCGACATGACTTTCACGTCATTTTTCAATGCAAAGTACATTGCCATTCAGTTAAGAGTGTCAACTGGAGCTAAATACATTGCTATACATGCTGTATACACTACATGCTATACACAGGAAAACCTGCAGATACGCTCATTAGTTTAATCCTTAAAATCACAGGTCAACAGTGCAATGTATAAAAACAGAAAGGTCAAGAGCTTCCATTAAAGCTATAACCTTGAGTTCCTTGAAAGGTGCTGTATAAACCAACCAACCTACCTTCCATTCATTCATTTATTCAAACAATTAATAATGGCAAAAAACAGGCCTGGGTAACTTGACTGTTAGAGTCAGAAGAGCTGGTCTGTGCATTTTAGAATCCTCTAATCTCTTGGGAACGTCATGCACAACAGTCGAGTTTATACAGAACTGTCAGAAAAACAAAAAACATACAATAAGCAGCACATGTGTGGGTGGAAACGCATTGCTGCGAGGAGAACGGCCAGGCTGGATGGAGCTGACAGGAAAGCTATGTTAACTCAAATAACCACTGTTTAGAAGAGTGTCAAGCCCAAAAGCATACAAGAATGTACATCATGTCAAACCTTAAAATGAATGGGCTATGACAGCAACAGACCAGATAAGGTTCCACTCCTGCCAGCCAAGAACAGAATCTGAGGCTACAATGGGCAAGAGCTCATCAAGATTTGACATCTGAAGCTTAGAAAACTGTTGTCTGGTCCGATGAATCTTACATTTCACTGTGACATGTAGACTGTAGGGTCAGAATTAGGCATAAACAGCATGGAATCAATGGATAATCCAGGCTGATGGTGGCAGTCTGGTCGTGGGGGAAATGTTAGCAAACTCTGGGTTCACCCAATACCAAATGAGCATTTGATTGTCACAGCCTGTCTTAAGTATTGCTGGACATGTGCATTCCCCTAATGGCCACAATTTACCCATCTTATAATGGCTATTTCCAGCATGATGACACTATAGGTCACATAGCTCAAGGCTGGTTCCATGACTATGAATTCATGATATTTCAGTGGCATTCAGCTACCAGACGTGAATCCAGAATACCTTTGGGATCTTGCAGAACAAGGTAACATAATAATTATTCTGGTTATTAACAAGAACCATAGAGCCCTTATTAAAAACACCTGCGGTTTATCAAAATGCTCACAGCAGACAATATAAAATGTAATGATTTTTTAAAAGCTCATTCACAGGTTATGGTGCCAATATTAGAAAGGCCAAAAATGCAAATAAGAAACTATATATTTTGCAGCCCTTCTCTCCACTTAAACACTCGTTTGCCAGGGTGAATCAGCAAATTTGTTTTGTCAGTATGGATTACTACCAACAGGTTTGTCTCTGCAGCAAATTTGTAAGAGCACTGTTTTGATGGGTGGAGCTGTTTGTACAATGGCTAGAAAGTATTCACCCATTTCAAATGTTTCACCTTCTGTTTCTATAAGGCTCAGCCCAGAATCCAAACAGACAAGAAATTCCACTTCGGACTCTTCATGCGCAAAAAGCATTCCCATAAACTGAAAATCTAGAATTAGCTGAAGATTTGTCATCTCTGAAAATACAAGGCAGTTCAGTCCTCCTCCAAATGTGATAACTCAAGGCATTGAAACTGTCTCATCATAGACTTAGGTTTTGGTTACCTGTGTTTCAAAATACAACAATAAAGTGGATCTAATCAAAGGTCTGATCTAAAGAGCAAGTTTTTAAGACATTATCTGTCCCTTCGAGCTCCACTAAAGCAGTCATTTTTATGAAAGCAGGCCATCCCTCCAAATTGGATCACAAATAAAGGAGGACATGCAAGATCTATGAAAATGTCATAAGTGAAGGAGCAACAGCCTGAGTAAACTGATTGTATTCTTAAAACATGCTTCAAGGTTTCAGCAACAAAATCAAGTAATCAAAAAATCTGTTAGACTAGGGTAAAGCAAACACAGAAAAATATGGAAATACATTACAAAAAAAAAAGAAAACTGACAGCGATGAAATCTCTTCACAGATATTATAACTAAGGGCAAACCAGTAACTAGCAATCACATGAACCAAACGTACAATACAGAATAAAATCTTGAACTTGATATGGTCCCAACTTACTTCTTGCTGAATTCGGTCCTGCTGTGCCATGATAGCCTCGTCGTAGGCGAGGCAGTTCACACCTAGAGGAACAGACGTTCTCAGTAAAAGAATCTTACAATGATCATAAACTGGGGCACTTCTAGTTGTTCATAATGTAGTGAAAAGGCCCAACCAGAAATAAGGCAACTTTTCCAAACCAATGGTTAAAAAGAAGAATTATTTTTAATTAATTACATTGTTCTAATATATAAATAAACAATTATGGCTAAATATTAAATGCTTAAATTACAAGTTGTTTGTACACCAAATTTTACTTTCTTCCTCTCCTGATTGGAATGACCCACAGTGATTACTTGCATTGTTTATAATGATATCTACAACTTGGGGAAAGGCTGCAACAACTGGGCCTACTTCATCCAAGTTAGTAACAGGGATGCTAGCAAACAATAATAGCAGCTCGGTGATTATTCGTAGCAAAGTTTAGAAACCAATATATAAACGGTGTAACGAATTTAAAGAGCCGCCAGCTTGGTCGGTATAAAAACAACGCACTGGTAACCTTTCTTTTTACGTTTGCTAGCTAGGATTTATGAACCAGGAGACTAACAGCTGCCTTATCTACGAGTTTGACAGCCGCCACAGAGAGGACAACATGCAAAACCAGCAAGCGCGCCACTAACGTTTCGCTGTGCCATATAAATCCTTCTCTGCGTGAAGGGACATGCACGTAAATGCTCTCTTCGTTAGCCAGCTAATGAACAAGGGCCTCCCCCGGTCCTTTCTTTCCTCTCAAGTTGCAGCACGGCCCACCCGACTAAAGAGACATATTACTTCTAGGACAGGTATTTAAAAAAACACACACACAATATAAAGCTTAAAACGCGGACCTCGAAGGCCCGTTACTGCGGGCCCCTGTCAGCGGACTTTTGTGTTATTATTTAAGAGACAATGTCACTGCACTCACTCTCCATCTCTCCCTGTGATGTTTCCTGCTGCTCGTCCGCCATCTTGGATTTTGGGTTCTGCTTCCCCCCCTCCCCTCGTGGTATTTTCTATACTTCCGGGTCAGTTTCGTTCTGCAGTACACAACACACGCAGTGTCATCGTTTTTCCCTCGAGTGTGTTACGATGATGAGTTTACGCAGGATTTCATCCCTGATGAGGTCTCAAAAAAAGGCAGCCCAGCGATGGCATCATACTAGTTTGACAAGTTAGTTGACAATTTTATTTCTTTATTTCAAAGATTGACTGCTGACTTAGACAGTTAGCTCGCTACGTTGGTAGCTGGGGGTCTAGCGATTTACCCCGTTACCTGGAAGAATATTTACATATACAATGTGCGAACGTTATTTTGGATACATTTTTTATTCAAGTGTTAATGCAAAAAAAAATGTGAAACGTAGACACTAAAATGCATCTACATCCACAGATGACCTAATTGAAAACATGGACAAGAAAGTAACATGGGACAGGTTTTATACAGAAAATAACAGAAAAGGGAATTTCAAGAATTTTGAATGGTTCTTTGGCTTCGACTCTGTCAAAGAATACATCCTGCCTCTGGTGCAGACCACATGCAATACTAATTCACCATTGCATGTTCTGGACATTGGCTGTGGCACCTCTGCCATGGGGCCTTGCATATATACTCACTCACAGTCCGCTGTGAATGTCACATGTGCTGACATTTCCCCAGTGGCAGTGCGACTGATGCAGGAACACGTTGGGAGCACGTTACCACAGCCCCGCAACCCGTCCTCAACAGTCGTCTTCCGAGAAATGGATTGCACAGAACTAGAAGGATACTTTGGGCCCAGGAGCCTGGCTCTGATAGTAGACAAGGGTACAACAGATGCTCTGGTGAGGTCCAAAATGGGGCAAGCGAAGGCTGGTCAGATTCTAAAACAGTGCCTGAAGGTGCTGAGACCATCAGGGAGCCTGCTCCAGTTCTCAGATGAAGATCCCGATGCCCGGCTGCTCTGGCTGGAAATGGAGAGTCAAGATTCGGAAGTGGCAGTTGACGTAGGGCTGTGGGAAGTGGGGGAGTTAAGAGGGGTCACATATTTTTGCTATCATATATCCCCTTCTGTGAATCAGCACTGACACCGAATATTACAGTATATTCTACTTGAACAAGCGAAACATGTCTTGTGGTTTATTCCATCATTCAGAACATCAGATGACTATTGAAGAGTATCATTGTTTGAACCTTTCTTGACCCCACGTATGCGCAAAGCAAGTCCTCATGACATCTGCATAAAATCAATTTTTAATGCTTGCATTACAGATGAAGTACCATGACTACACAACTTTGTCATGATTTAAAAGAAAGAAACCCTGAGATCATAGCAAGGATAATCAAGTACAGTATTGTAATGGGGTCTATAATGGCTGGTATTGTGTCCAAAGTGTGCTGGCATGCATCTGAAATAAACTGGAACATCAAGGAGTTGTATATAATACAAAATGGGTGTTATGCTATGTAAATGTAAATAGAATGTAAATGCCATTCATATAAATTAACACCAAGAATAGCCTGAAATGATTAAGAAATTGAGTGCTAACTACAAAACTCCCCTCTCCTTCTTTGGCACACATAATGAATGGATAACACTTTTTACAGTTTACCTCAAACCAAAGAACATCGGTTTAAAGGTTTGCATCCCAATAATATTCACAATTAGTGAAATTCTATGTGGGTTCTTCGGGACAACATCTAAACCACCACGTTACCCCTCGAAAAAATAAACCTTTGGCTGCTTTCAGTATCCATTGAGAGGTTTTGGCTTCTGCCGAGTATATGGGTTATGCTGTCGTTTTCTGTGTTTTTTCTTCATCACAAACTTACTCCCTGGCCAGGAGGGGGCAGCAGACACAGGTTTGCCATTAGGACGAGGCAGGCTATTGTTGCCACCTTAAATATGGAGAAATGAGAAATGTATGTTAATATGTCCCTCAAACAGAACATTACATAGGTCATTACAACAAACCCTTAAAAGACAATGGGAAAGAACATCCTGACGCATTTTACTTCTAGAGCATGATGTATAAGTAAATGAATCGGGCAATATCGGGACTTGATTCATCAATTGGAATTTGACTGAACTGTGAAATCATGCTAAAATATTATTGTTCAGTATTATTTTCCCCATTCACCTAGCCTTGGAGATGTAGCCAACAATCAAAAAAATTTTTAGAAGTTGGTAGAAGCTACATTTTGATGAAAGGTTAAAGAAAATTTATATTTATGAATACTGATCAATCATATACAATGGATGGGGAAAAAAAGATACGTTTTGTTTTCAGGTTGTCTGAAAATCTGGTGAAGTACATCACAAATGTAGTGACAGTAAATGCAATAAATTTATATCTTACCATTGTTTCCCTCAACATTGTCAGAGCTCAAGTAACCAGCGCTGAAGTGAGCGAGTGTAGAAAAGCCGTCTTCATAAAAATGTGGCCCAATGCCTTCATACGGCCGGAGCTCCTGCCACATAGGACCTGAAAAAATTACATTTTAGAAATGAACTCTACATTCTCCAAAGATTAAAACGTTTTATGTTTTGCAAACTTTCATACATTGTGCATTACTGTGAAACATGCATCTCGTACCATTTATGTAACTTCAGCTGAATTCATATCACTAATTAGAATTACATTACATTACAAGTGGCTGTTGACTTACCTGTGTAGCTGGAGTCATTAGGCTCTATTTGAGGGTTACCATACCTTCTGTCCCTATACAGGCCTACAGGTGGAAAGGTAGATATTCTTAAAATATCTAATTCATAAATATACACTCATTATTGTTAGCCTCAATTCCAAGGACCTTTTTATAACAGCAACATGGGATCAGTGCTGCTGTTACAGGACATTTACAATACAAAACATGACCCAGACGTAACAGATGTGCTCCTGTTTGTAGTCATCAGGGTCCACTCATGCTAGTTTAATGAGACTGCATTGTGTTCAGACATCCCAACTGAGCCCATTTGACCTTAAGAACTGGAACTGCATTTAATTTTTAGAACAATGTTCTGTGAAGCCCATTTTCCGGTGATTAGTATTACCTCTGTAATGGCCAAAATCTGCTGGGTAGTCTGCTGTCCTATATCCACTCTTATATGGAGTCTTGGTATAATTCAGCAGCTTACTTTGGTCTAAAATAAATTTAGCCATGAAAAGGTAAAGAGAGAGAAAGAACAACAACATAAACCCACTACAAACCAGTTCCTGCAAATGAAATTCTGTTCAGTTAGTGTGCACGTTTTTGTAAGAGGAAAGCTGATTACCTGTACTGTCAAGCTGGAGCATACAGTGCTGGTGCCGAATTAGAGCTGAATTTAACACAGTTTAGCTTAATACAAAACACCTGTATTTAGGAAGGTGTCTCAGAGCAGGCGCAAGGTGTAGGTGGAGCGGTGTTGTACTCACCCGTGGCTGGGGGCTTGGGCAGCTCCACACCCCAGGCCTGGGCGGCATGAGAAAGTAGCAGACATGTGATCTGGCGGTGTGCCACGGCGTTCCAGTGAACCCCGTCCTTCATGCGGTGGTGGAGGCTAAAGCGAAACAGGAAGTGCAGGTCGAGAACGTCTAGGCCGTACGCATCGGCCAGCGTGGCACTGTAGAAGTTGGCCTCGATCACGTCGTAGCGTAGCGCTGGGCCTACATGCTCAATCTGGGTCGGCAGGTGAAAGGATCCAACTAAATAACCTTACCCATGCTGAAACAGTCACTACACAGGTGGACACAAGATACCCACCTCTGGTACCAGAAAGCCACCTACTATCTTCTTGCCCAGTGGCATGGTCATGTTCCACATTATGAGACTTTCCTCTGGTAGAATAGTCTTCATCTGCCAAAAAAACTTATTCAGGTTCTCCTTGTACTCCTTGACCCACTTACGGTTGTATCTGACCACCAAAATGGAAGAGACATTCGACATGAACAGAATGCAAGTCATCATTTTCTACATCAGTTATGTAGAGTAACAACAAATAAGCTTGAAGCATTTTTTTTCCCCCCGAACAGGACTTTTATTTCTTTAGTCCTTTAAGGCAATATTATGTATAAGCTTACACAGCACATCTACAATCTTAACACCGTTACCTTGACACATCCCAGACACAGGAGTTGACTATTACCACATCTGGTTTCAGCTCCCGCTTGAAATCAGCAAGGATGCTTTCCATGTAGTGGGAGAAAACTCGCGTGATGAAGTAAAATCGGACCAGGTGGTGGTCTGAGCGGTACTGACGCACCTCTCGGTACTCTGTGCCATTAGTCATGTGACCTAGCCTTCCACCCTCTACTAGGCTGTCTTGTTCAAAAGACAACTCTCCCTAATGAAAACCATGACAGAGGAACAGCAGTTAGTTATTATTACCTCTTTAAAGACTAGGTGTGATCAGGACATTTACACTTCTGTGCTTTCACCTTGTTTGATCATAGTGAGTGCACTATTTTTGGACAGATGTCTTCATGAACGTACAAACAAAGATCTCAGCGGTGAAACAACTTATATTCAAAACAGTAGATGTAGAAATTGCAACATTCATTCCATGGGATTCAAAAGCTCCTAGTGTAGACCGAGGATGAAGCAGACTCTTTTTAAGAATCCTCCACTAATCTCTTACAGACAAACAATAACTGTAGAACTGTATTCTGAAGTGATTCTCGATGAGCTACATGTAAATGTATTAACACAGTCTCTAAAACAACCAGCCGGAAAGGTCAACTGTTGTCACGCGATACGTCACAGCAGAAGACGTCTATTGGTTTCCTGAATGTACCATAGATTGCGTATCTTGCAGGAGATACAGGAGAGACCCTGCGGATCATTTTGTTGAACAAATATGGACCATCAGAATTAAGGATTTGTGGTTTCCAAAGATGAGGCGTTTTAATGGTAATTGACTGTGTGAATGGTGTTCTGTTTGCATTGCCAGGTTTTGCTATGGAAACAATGAAATGAGGAGACTTAAGGACAAATATCTCATCTACACTCTTGGAACTTTAGAGCCCCATTGAACAAATTGTGATTTAAACATCTATTGATTTGAATAATTGTGTTTGTAATACACAGACACATATATAACATAAATTAGCCATTTCTATGGAAACATTGTGTAGTTCACTGTAATTTCAGTCAGTCAGACAGATACACACATCTGAAGAAGAGTTCAGGTATGCAACTGCAGTGTAAGAGATGTGCAGATATTCAAAATTTTATTAAAAGTACAGACTTTCCAGAGAAACTGAACATTTCAGACAGCAGTACCTTCATCAGCTATGCCAGCAAAGTGGTACTTCAAAGAACTAATTGTGTACTTTACTACAATTATGAATATCTCCAGGTAGACAGATTATGAACTGTTTTTGCTTGGTGAAAAATCTAGTAACCTATATGTTTCCAGGCCTGAACACTACAGACTGCATACCTACCACAGTCATGGTATTCAGATCTGCAAACGTTTTCAAGTAAAAACAAGTTGACTGGAAGGGCATACCTTACTTTTGAGTTGGGACAAAGTCAGATACGAGTCCTTCTGCAAAAGCAACACCAAGTCTTTGTACACAGACCTCTGAACTTGAGGACAAATCAAGAATTGCACATTACCAGTCAGTGGTACCTTCTCAATATTAATATAAATGGGATAGTCATAATGTATTTTTTATACTCACTTGAATCCCCAAGCACAACAACAAATTTGTTGTGGAGGAGCTGTCTAGCTTGACGATGAGTGATATTCCTCATTATGTCCTCTTAGTAGCCAGCTAGCTAATTGAATGTAGATAATCAGTTAGCAGGCCAACTAAAGTAGCTAGGTAGGGTATCTAGTGTAATTTTGAAGCTGGCTAATGTGTTCAGCTGTTTAACCAACTCCCACCTTTAAAATACCATTGGCAGTAAATCTCTACAAAGTCAGATAGGTTATAAGATTCATTGGTGTAATGCCGTGCTATTATATATATAAGAACAGGCCTATTGGTTTTCATGCAGATGAGATCTCTTCTCGTCACTTCGGGTGAACGTGATATTAATCCTCCAAAAAATTATTTAACGCTACGAGATACAGCCCGCTTGCTAGCAAATCTCTGTGATTAATGATGTCGGAGGAGGATTATTTGTTAGCTAAACAACTTTAGGATTCTCCCGTCTGCATGCAAACTGACCGCGACCATAACCTTCATTATTAATCAGTGGTCAACCTGAAACGCGACGTGACCCTTCGCTTTTGCGCCTATGAAGACGTGGATGCTCGCTTCTTCTCACCGGCCTACCACCAGGCGTCAGTCTTGCCGGTCTTCAATCTTTTGTCTCAATCTTAATATTTGCTTAACTAGCTGTTCATTGAAAATCACATCTAATATCCACTAGATGCGTCTTGGACGTGTCAGTTCTTTTCAATATGATTTCAATATGTAACTAGTTTCAAGATTTTTTTTTTTAAAGACCTATTTTTTTCGCGACAATGGTTCTCATTCTGAAGGGTCTATTGTTTTCTTCTTGGTTCACATCAACCAGGTATCTTTTGCGTGCTGGAAAAAAAAAATCCTTTGGGTCGCATACTGCATAGGACATGCTAATTTGGGGCCTAGTCAGATAGTATGTATTGCGAACATGGCCTTTCACCAGGTGTCGGAATCCCCAAAGGTTCATGTCAGCCCCGTAGTATGGTTTCCGTTTGTCGCAAACTAGATACTATACTGCGTACTATTACCGAGATCAGTATGCAGTATACAGTATATACTGAGTGCAGTTCGCAGAATACAGTATGTAGTAGGCTATTTCGAGCATAGCCATAGTTTTGGATTGAAAAACAAAGTTTATGATTGGCTTAAAAAAAAAAAAAAACCTGCATCAGCAGAACACAATCACTAGCAATGTTAGTTACTAGTTAGCCAAGTTCATTTTCTTTTAGGAAACACCATAAATATGGCTCAAACTGATATGGTAATTGAAGGCATCGTGTTCAAGTGCATTTCTCTTGGCCTATGTCACACGATTAGTGTGTAGAGGATACAAGGGCACTGCTTATGAGTTTGCAAGCATCTCTTTGTGCCTATAAAGCATACATTATAGCACTTTGAATGTTTCCTCCCGCTAAAATGGCGTTTCAGCTGTGACCACAGTTGTTTTTACTGCTACTATAAAACAGCCCAGGTATTGCAAAAATAGTATGGGGAAGTGGATGAATGTAGTCATTTACTGAAGTGCAAATACTGAGAAACATCTAAAAACTTTGGTGTTATAGAATGCTCTTTCTGAAAGTCTTCACAATGCAGTTAGAATAATTTAAATCTATACAATCTGTAAACTACTGTACTTTGCCATTATAGTTCATTGTGGATTGGTGGGGTATTTAATTAGCTTCAAGAAATTATGTAATTAATGTACAATTTGTCCAAATGTAAAATGGTTCAACAAATACTTAGAAGCAGTCAAATATGCAACAAGGTCAATTCTCCCTTTAATTGCGATAGTCAATACTTTTCATATGACATCAATGGATTTGTTAACACCTATATATACACAAGGGAATAGCAACATTTTATTAAATATGACATTAAGGAGAATATTTTAATCATTCATATCATGCTTCAGGTCTGAAAATTACCTGACACTTAAATGAAATATGACCAACTGAGGTGATCAAATTGCTCTTAAAGCAATTTGTTCTACAGTAGGCAAACTCAGAAAGCCAACAAAGTTCCATCTGTAAAGGTACAAATAACCACAAATGTCTGCCTTTTCTACAGACTACAAAATGTTGTGAAGCTTCACAAATCTCAATGATATTAAACGTTATTTCTTGAAAGAACAGCACACAAAAAACCCCCCAAAGAAATACAAACCATCCCAGAACTTCCAAATGATCTTCAAAATGGCAGAACAGTTAAGACTAAAGTAACAAGCTTTGTACAGAGTCAATGGCTGAAACAGTCAACCAGACATTTTGAGTTCCAAGGTCCAGCGTTGTTGGCCAAGAACCGTTGGTTCACTATAGTCTTGGCTTTCTGATACAGCTGTGCAGCCATCTGGAAAAATATGTGATATTTAATGTCTAGATACACACTTACGAATTAATACTTTAAACTTAGTTGTGGCCGACATAACTAAGACATATTCAACACCAGATCAATATTCAAGTGTTGGATTTTGTAATCACTGGAAGTGAATTTATGCCTATGGTGCCAAACTCTGGCATTTGAAGGCTAGAGTCAAGCTCATTTTGGCGATATCCCTACTTAAACATAACCAGTTAATTACCAAGTTAAGTACATGTGTTTGAGCAGGTGATGGCAGAGTGGCGAGGTAGTTAAATTAACTGCTCAACAGTTCAGTTTCAGAGTTTAGATTCAAAGTCTAGAGCTGAATACCCATGTAATAGAGAATTATAAGAAAATAGAGAATCAGACATTTAATTTACTTCAATTTAAAAACCCACCCAAAGAATCACACACCTTAGCTTTGTTGTAGGTCAAAAAAGACAGGAGGTCTTCTTGACCAGAAAGCCTGGCCAGTTTTCTGAAGCAGAAGTACTGGGCTCTTTTGCATAGCCTACTGGTGAACCCAGGCCCACTCACAAATGGAGAACTGGGAAAAAAAGGAGGAAAGGACTTTTTTTTTTTTTTTTTTTTAAGCACAGGTTAGACAGTTTATCTTGTTGCCAAACAGCTATTGGTCATAACCTAAAAAAAAGAAACATCTGAAATTTACCAACTGATAGCATAGCCAGTGGTGCTGTCAAGAATTTCAATGCTGGAGTCTCCAAAAGACCAGTTGATACTGAGCTCTTTGCAGACATCTGAGCTCACAACTGGTCCCACTTTTTCTCCATCCTGAAAGAAGATGGTAGTTTGTTGGTAGGGAGGGGTCAGTAAATCATTCAGACCTGTACCCAGGCGCTTGGAGATGGTGTTGCAAACTTTTTCTGAGTAATTTTTGGAGTCACCTTGACAGCAAAATGAAAACAAATAAATGAACACAATCAGTAATTGAGCAAGGTCACCCAACACTGAGTAAGAGGTACATCCCTCAGATATTTTAAGGCAAAGATTCTGTAGAATCAATAGAACACACATACCAACATGTCTTTGAACTTACCAAGTATGGCACTTGTGATGTACAATGGCTTAATGAAGTGACTCAGCAACGCTCCTTGGACTCCGGTAACAGTCCAGCGGGTGAGTTTGTCACTGTCGGACATGCAACAGATCCGAGCACCCCAGAGGCTGAGAGGCAGGAAGGCAGCAGTGACCAGGGAGCCTTTGGCATAGCACTGCAGCTTCAGTGACTGGTAGTCACTGCTCTGGGACATCCTGTGAAATTAACCCACTATTAATCACTGACCAATTGCAGTTTAAAAAAAATAAAATAATAATAATCAGTTGGTTTAAGGATGTCTAATGGAGATTTTGACTACATTTTGTTGGTTTAAAAAAAATATTGGTTACATTTAGTTTGATCCAACTACGTAGTATTTAAAACAACTATTGCAAACATGCAGAGTACTATATCCCTCATACTAACACACACACATAAGGAAAATGGATCAAGGATACAAGTCAAACTAAACAGTAATTTAATTTAGTGATTAACTAAAAAGTTAAATGAATAAATGAAATTAAAATTAACTCTTAAAACCATGTTCACAGAAATTCTTAGTCAGCCTTACACTCACGTTAGTATGCATTGTGCTGCTCCTTTGGGGGTCTGGTTGGTATAGAGGTGTAGGTAGATCTGCGGTTTGAGCTGAAGCAGATGCTCTGGAGTGCTCTGGAATATAGAGCGATCTCTAAGATGTGGTTCAGGGCTATAGAACAGCATCAGCTGCTTATATAAATACCTGATAAACAACATACAAAAAGAGGAACAGCATTGAACATTTTCTGCTTTGTGAAGCCAACAAAGTTTATTCACAAACTTTGCCTTTCTAGTTATTATTCTATTGACTAATTTTAAACATTTTTTAAGTTAACATATTCCATAGAGAATTAATGGCAAAATGTTTGTAAAGATAAGATTATGAGGTCACAGCAGGTCACTTTCACAGAATGCACATTGTCCTTTCCCTCACTCCCTCAACCAGAAATACATTAACACCCACACAATCCACAAGCACAACCACCCCCACAGCTAAATTATCCCTCAGCCTCAACTGCCCCTGAGTCAATCATCCACAACCCAAATTACTCCCACAGCTAAATACGCCTTAAATACCCAACAGCCAATTACCCCCTCAACACAAATTACCTTCCAGTTCCTCAACAAGTACTCATCAGCTGAATTGGCCTCAAGAACTACCCCCACAGCTAAATAACCCTTCAACCAAAACTACCCCAACAGCTCAATAACCACCCAGACTCATATCCTTTAATTTTCCTTCACTGATTCTTTATCATTTCGTTCATCCCTCCATCCTCCCATAGGAATCCTTTGATTGTATAACTTTTTCAGCTGTAAATAGAACAACTAAATGTACTGTACTGATTGAACTATTCATCTATCCATCCCTTCTGTCATTTCATTCATCCCTCCATCCTCCCACAGGAACACATTGATTTTATAACTCCATCAAATGTAAAAATAGTACAATTAAATTTGCTGTACTAATCGAACTACTAGGCTCAGTCACCAAACTGCACTTCATACTAAGGGCAAGACGATTCAACAGTTGACTGCAAGCACCAAACTTCATTTCATATCATCTGTCTACATCTTCTATCCTTCCATTCATCCCTTAATCCTCCGTTAGAAATCATCTAATTTTATGACTGCCATAATTTTCAAGTTATAGCGATCAAACGTGGAGAAAGGACTCAACAGCTGACCCCAAGCACCAAAGTGCATTTCATATTGATGCCACTTGTCTATTCACCCCTTCTATCCTTACCTTCATATGCAAACATTTTCACAATAACATTAAAATAACATTATCGGACCAACCTTAAAATATTGTTCTTGGACTAACATTAAAATGTTTTTGCACTAGCGTTATACTAACATTCTTGGACTAACAATTATAATGTTCCTACACTAATGTTAAAACGTTTTCACAACGTTATATTAACATTCTTGGACTAATGTTACAATAACATTACATCAATGTTCTTGTATTTTTGGATTAGGACTAATTGGCTATGGGGTACTTCAGGCTGAAGGGTAATTCAGAAGCTGTAGTTGTGGTGTTTAGGGTAGCTGTTGAGGACAATTTAGCTGCTGGCGTAGCTGCGGTTGAGGAGTTATTTAGCTTTATGGTCACTTGACAAAGCAGCTAAAAACTAAGGAAAGGCTGTGTGGCTACTTTAACATCAATAATGAATACTGTTAAGTGATGTTAAACGTTGCTCAAACGTAAAATTAAATGTATTTTGCTGTGGGACCCAGTTATACTCAGAGCTCATATGTCTGACGTCACTTAGAATTTTAGCTCTCCCAAAAGGGGAGGCAGCAATTACACCAGCTGCTTCCCACTGAATTTTGAAAAATGGGGTCAAATTTCCTACCTTTTGAGGGCTCTGCGGGCGATCACGATGCCATGGCAGTCATGGACTACTGAGCCTGTGAAGCTGAGCCAACTACTGCAGCAGCTCTGCCCAGTTCCCAGTGCCACGACTTCATACTGCTCACAACACTGGCCTCCTGTGTCTGCCACCTCTGGTGCATAAACAGATTTTCACACGCTCAACTGAAGACAACAGTGATTGTTGGAAGACAGGAATAAGTTAAGTTGTTGTGGGATCCTGCACACATACGGTTGTGACAAATTCTATAAACCCTCACCTAAACCAGTGTTTCACAAAGAAATGGCATGGCCATCCATGTGCGCGTGTTAGTTAGATCAAATTACACATACCTCTCTCCAGTACAAAGGCTGCAAGACAGCTTTTAGTACTGTGGTACTCTGGGCACTCCCACAACAGTTTGTCAAAGCGTTCACTGCACAGGGCAGCCACACGATTCTTATGCCACTCCGTGAACTTCACTGAAAGAGAACAGGAAACACAATGAAACAATCACTGCTAATGCTGCCATGTATCCTCAATGAAACAGTACCACACAAAACTGAGCATCATATCTAAACTACCTCCAATCCTCTTGCCTCTCTTAGGAGAGCTCTCGGCTGTGTCACTCTGCCCTAGTGAGGTGCTCTCCCCTTCTGATGTGCTTCCCAGGCTCCTGAGTGAGAGGCAGTCCAACTGGTCCATTTCCTCATCCTCATCCTTCAACAAGGATAGCGGTTTGGGTGTATGGGCTTCCAGAACCAGCGGCCCTGGCGAGGAGGGTTCGTCGGATGGAGCTAGAACCAGAAGGTCAGGGGGCCTGGGTCTGTTCCCTCCAGCAGCCTGGCATGAATCCCTAGTCCCATGGCCCTGGGAAGGAGGTGACCTGAGGCTCGCCCTATGCAGACCAAAGGTGGCCTCCCGCTCAGAGGCAAAACGCATCATCAGAGAAGCTGCCATTCGTGGGAGGCGTTTCCCTTCTCCACTGTTGTGATCCATTATCTTGTGGTCAAATGCTGCTGAGATTGTTCACAAAAGCTCTTATAATCATACAGCCCTGACACTACTACATGCTATATAACACACCTTTACTAATGGAAAAAAAGGCCCCATTTCCTACTCTAACTACTCATATGATGTGTTAAAGTTTGGTGTGAGCAGCATCCCCTTCACAAAGTTTTAAATGATTCTTATGCCACTGGACAATTTTAAAGGCATACAAATACATTTCGGCCATACTACGTCCTGTCTTTGTTTAGAAACATGCGTTTAGATGTAATTAATTTAAAATATAATTATTTAAAAAATGTTTAATATCTGCATCTATTATTTTTTCCCCATTGACTATAACTCAAAAGCTTTAGTTTGATATCTATATAACTTGTTTTTCACCCAGAATGTCACTTATGCCCCTCTGCTTACAAGTTGCTCTGCATTACCAAACGATTGATAAAAGACAAATGGCGGTTAGCTATCTTAGCTAAATTAGCTTAGCTAGCCGAGTAGTTTTTGCTCTCTAAATTGGCTGAAACTGCCAATAAAATGTGAAGCTCTGCAGCGGACAAAAGCGAGCATTTCAGGTTACTGTAACTCGTGCATAAAATACATTTTAAAAATAAAGCATATGTCTGGCGAATTTGTATCTACACATTTGACATACTGGTTGTTCGTTAGCTAACTAATACGTTTTGCAGTTGTCATTTTTGCAGCCAGCTACAGCCACTTACTTTCGTTCACGTCTGACAGAATAGCGCGCTTTGGTCAAACAGGTCTCCTTATGTATCGTAACAATAATACTGTGTTTCATTGGCTGATTTGTCTCATTACAGCCAATCAGACGCATCGGAACGCTGGGAAGTGGCGCGACCTTTGTATTTGTAACACAAAGTTGGCGGGAGATATACGAGCTACTGCGAGTGGCATTTGTTCGATACGCTAAAGGGAAAAGTTATGAATTAGCTAAATCAGTCATCGCTTTTTGTTTCTGCGTTACATCGGACTCATCGGAACTTCAGCACGAGGAAATTACATAATGGAGGATTTTGGTGTTTATGTCTTATTTGGCACTGATGAACCTCCTCGGCTAATTTTAAAGTAAGTTAACCAAACCAGTTTGCGGGTTTAAAGTCAGGTTAACTTAAATGGCTAAAAGTTAAATACCCAAGGCTATATGAATTTCAAAGAGAATATCGCACATCATAAGTGCTGCATACTGATCCCAATGTAACGTTACCCAACTCATCTCTAGTTAGCTAACATCTACATAGATCTCAAGGTTTTGTTAGAAATAAGCTATCTCTGCAACCCTAACCGAAAAACCACAAAATGCTCACATCCACATTGGCTAGCTATGCGAAATGGCACAAACCTAGCTAAATAACTAGATATCTTTTTGACCCATATGAAATTGTCTTTTGTGACCGAAAAGTCTACAGAACTTTGTCTAATCGTTTACAACACAGTCTCATAAAAATAACTCGTTTCCTAATGTAACGGGATGCATCCGATCTATTTGTCGAAAATTAGGAAGGAAAATTGCTAACTTTTCATGCTTTTAGCTTTAACAATATGATTCCATTAAATATTGAAGAGCAGAAACATTGATACGAGCAAGGCGTTTCTCATGAAACGAGTTAAATAGCTAGTTAATTTGTCAGTGAGTTTCTACCTCGAAAGCTTGGACACCCTTTTCAGTCCTTTCTGGGTTCTTTGATGAGGTAAATTGAGAGCAAGGGTTCAGCTGGCGGCAGGAAGTACCACACAGTGATGGCTGCCAGTCTCTTACGGTACCTGTCAATGCATCCGCCAGCTGCCAGTAAGAAATGGAGATGCTTGGTTAACAGTGTCGTTGAAACACTGTCTGGCCTCTGTTGAGCGGATTACCGTTAATAAAAGTCTTGGAGCAATATATGATTAATCTATCCCTGTATCCTAGACCTGAAAGAGTTGGTAATAGACAGTAACTGAAGTGGGACATCCTAACGAGTACTGATTGTTAATTCCAGATATCAGTGCTCACCGGCGTTCATGTGGTGAGAAATTTAAGTGGCCCACAATGACTTACCTCTCGGTTTCGTTTTATTTGATGATTAAAGGCATACAGAAGCAAATAAAGATGAAAAACAAGCTATCTGAAGAACACTTCAACTGTAAAATGATTCTATCTCATTACAGAAACATTAATTTTGCAGAAGTGGACTCTACAGGCTGGTCAAATGTCCTATATTTTTCATTGGCATATTGGAGGCAAAATTCTGAACCAAATTCTGAGCATTGAGGGTGTATATTGAGTCCTTATACTATGCAAGTCCCTAAAACAGGTCACTTAAAACATCAGTGAGACACTAGTTAATTGTTTCATATTAGCAATTGTACTTGATATTCATTGTTTCTTAAGTATCCTTTAATATGTCCTGATAATTATGTGGATATGTAGAGCATCCTTGTTTTAATATGCTGCCAGTGTACCCTTTTTTAAATGTTCATGAAATGTTTCACACTTGCAGTTCTACATGTTTTGGGTTGTACATTTCATGTCTTCCCCGTTTATGACTGAAATAGGAATAGTATGACTTATTTAAAAAATAAAATTGCAAGCAAGTGCTTATCGATTTTTACTGTTCATTGGTAAATTGATATAAAGCCTTAATATACCTTGGTGGTGTTTTTTCTTTTTTTCTTTTTTTTTGTTTAAAAGCCATTGTCAGGAAACATTAAGTAGAGATTGTAAAGTAAAACGGAAGTTTGTGGGTTGGTTTTTTAGGGGGTTGTAATAACCAGTCCTCCTTGCATAGGCTATATATTTGGCAATGCCAAATGTTGAGACAACTTTTCTGTGGTCTGACAAATATACACACAACAGTATCCAACAAGTTAAAAGTTTGTTTCTACACTCGAGTTCATTTTACAATATGTCTGGCAGCTGCCAGTTGGAAATAGCAGACATTCATTTTGGACTGGCTACTGCCAGTGGTGTTTTGTGGTTATCACTGGTTGGTATTTCCTGCTGCCAATTGAAGATCGATGCCCCTCTCTTAATTAAAGAGTTGATCCACATATCAATGAATCTGTGTTGTTACAGTAAAGTTAATTTGAAGGAATTCAACTATCTGTCGCAGGACACTTAGTTGAGGTAGGGATAATGAATATGAATTCTATCAATAGTGACCACCGAGTAGAGTAGGAAAAAAAAAACAAGTTTCTGAAATCAACAATGTGCACTTTTAATAATTGTTTATTTTATCACATTATTACTAAAAGGCCTTTTATGGTTCACTACCTTAATTTTGTCATCCCAAAATATTTTTTTCTAATATCGACCTTTTGTTCAAGACCCTATTAAATGTTATCTGGAAAGGTTTGAGAGTGTACAAATTTACAGGAACAACTGCCTCAACCAGGACACTTTGGCAGGAAAAAAATCCTTGATTTTAAATCATAAACGTGGTCTTGCTGCACAATTGTTTTCTGTCAAGGAATTGTCTCACTATTGGATATTCCATGCCACATGTGACGCTCAAACCTTATTCCATTATGGCAGCTATTGAGTGTGACGTTATGACTCTCATATGTCCTGCTTTCTGTATACAAAGAAGTGAGTGTCGTTGGACTGCTCCAAATCCTCTTCTTCCTTCACTTCAGAAGCTTATTTTGTGCTTCCTTCATTACTAGATTAGTCATCTGAACAATCCACAAACATGGCAAAAAAAATCCTCTGACAACAAGCACTGAGCAAAGTGAAGAGAATGTGGCTGATATAGTGTTGTTGGGTAATAATGCTGCCTCTCCCATGGGAAACTACAGTTCAATCCCCATCTGGGCAAGAGCTCTATGCTATCTCAATCCTTGGGCAAGACCCCTACAGTAGATTCGCCTGCCTTTTGTAAGATGATTTGAAAATTGTAATTGACTCTGGATAAGTTTGTCTGCCAAACGTGTAAAATGCAAGTGGGTAATTAATTAGCTTACTGTTGCTAGCCACTAGTACCCAGCAACAGACATGCCACCATATTGCATATTGTTAACATTGGCACACTTACCGAAACTAATTATTTTAGCATGCTAGCTAAATGGCCGCAGCAATGCAGAAAACAATGGTTGCAGCAGTCCCACATGGCCATGTTCTTGTGGCAGTCAAACCTCAAATTGTAACTCGCATCCAATCTGTTCTGGAGAAGCCTAGCCCGTGTGAACACTGGTCTACAAAGAAGCCTTTTGCGAGGACTATCATACCCATCACCCTGTGTTCTTCAGTAGAAAATGTTCTCATTATTGAAAAGAAGTGCCACACGAAGAGTGTTGAAATGGCTTCCACTGCATAAATGTTCTCTGTCTAAAGAAAGAGGCTCAAGCCCTTTGTCCCATATTGGATCTCTGAGCTCTGAACAAATACATATGGAAGTGCAAGTTCAGGACTTGTACTTATTTGACACCGTTACGGTTTGTGTGCTCAGACAATTGCTTGAAGGCCTCGTTTCACTCCTTGACTATTGGTTGAAAGACTCATTGTTCAGTCTGAGAGTGTTTGTGAAATGTACTGAGGCTTTCATTGCCCCTGCTAAGAGAGAGTGGCATCTGCCTCCCAGCATGCATGGATGACTGGCCTTTGTCAATGATCGATGCACAACGAGGGAGTATGCAGACATGCTGACAGAAGGTGGAAAAATGCATTTTGGGAGGCCACCGATAGGCTTCATAAAAGATGATCAACAATTGGTAGTCTCACTCAGGTTAGATCCATGGCATCATTTTTGTCAGCTTGGAAGTGGCAGCTGGGTCTCTGTCACTGAAGTGGCATGGACACAATGAGTGACAGGAAAGTCGTTACAAGATTAATCACAGTTCAGAGGGGGCGTGGGCTCAGTACGGTGGCATCACAACTGGCATATATCAATTGGCCAGGGAAGGTTTGATCCTGCACCTTGCACAACTGGCATGCAAACTGTAACGGGACTCCGGCCCGTTCCATGTGAATAAACAGCAGAGCCAAATATTAGAGGGATAACATGGATAATACAGGGGGCTGAAAGATGCTATTAGAGGGAACAAACCTGCCGCTTGCTGGAGTTTTGTAAAGTTATTGTAATTGCTTTATGTTGTTCAGGGTAGCCAACTGACTGTAGATAACTACTAGAGTTAATGTATATGTGTAGATATAGATATATTTATTATAATAGGGTAATGCCAGTTTGGGTTCAAAGCATGTACCTATTTTTGTTTTGTTCAGCGGTTGTAAGGGGATGAGTTAAGAGTCGTGCCCAGAACTGAGGGGGGAGTTGTAGTTTTGGTTCACGTTATTGAAGCAGGTAACTTTCCAAATAGAAAGGGGGAGGATAAAATTGTGATTAATGGCTCTGTGTTTGAATATGGGTGTAGTTATTATATATAATAACAATATTGGGATAATGGGGAAATGTTTTAAATGATAGCCTTTGTTTGGACTTATATTATGAATTTAATAAATTGTGTATCTAGGAGAGACACATTGATTGAATGCCATAATTGGGATCACGTTAAGTTGCCTTATTTTAGGGTTAACTTTTGTTGGTGTGGGTGACTGGATTTTTTTTTTTTTCTTTGTTTTTTTGGAATTTAATTTTTTTGTTGTTGGTTTATGGCATCATGCTCCTGCCACTGGACTTTTGAGGAAAATAAATCTCCCTTATTGGCATAATTACTACTGGAATCACCCTCTGTTTGCTCTCCCCCCTGCTATCCTGTTACACAGACTGAGCCTTTGAAGCAATGTCCACTTCTTATCCCTGAAAGCCATGCATGTGCAGGATTTGTTCAACCGAAGGACAGACTTGCTATCAAACGACAATCTTTATGGACAATGGAAGCTCAACTCCAATGTGCTATAACAATTTTGGGACAGTTACAGCTGGGCAATGGTGTATCTGAGTAGTATCCTCTGTTTTTTTTTCTGTGTATGATCAGGGTTTTTGTTGGGAGCTTGTCTCCCTGACACTGACCGGAGTGAAGCAGCAGCATTTGCCGATGGCCTGGAACTCACTGGCTAGGAGAGATCAGTCAGCTTCTCCACAGCAATCCATGCACACTCCCATTGCATGGGGACCTTCTGACCCAGGGACAGGCAGAAATGAATCATTTCTACCCAGAGAGCATGGCTCTATGTGCTTGACCCGTGAGTGCTTTAACTTGAGTGTGACGGGACTCCCACCAAATGTGATTAGAACTGTTCATAATGCCAGAGTCTCTTTCACCAAATCCCTTTATGGATACACATGGAGTGCATTGGTGGTGTGAAGACGAGAGGCACTGATCTAACTTTTTCAGGACTTGACGGACATGAGGGAACCTTTTCCATCCCTAAAAGCATACTTTTGCACTGTATCAAGACAGTGGGACTGCACACCTTAGGGTGCCATCTAATGAGGGGATGCATCGGAGGGGATGTATTCTCCTTGTTTCTAAAACAGTTGCCATCCTGAGATTTATCATTAGTGCTGGAGGTGATTTCTGTTGCCCTCTCTGAGCCTTCGGATCTGGTGGATCTTAAGACTTTATTGTTCAACAAGGCTCTTTTATTAGCCCTGGCCTCTGCAATGTGTGATAACAAGAAGATGCATGTTTTCTCAGTGACTGTCACCTTGCATTATAGAGCCCATTATTTAGCATACTCCAGCAAAGGCGTATCTAGCCTGAAGAGGCTTAGTGGGTTGGCAGCAGGTATTCAAAGCAGATTTTATGACCAATAGGAGTGTTAGGATATCCCATGTGAAACACTGAAACAAATGAAAGAGAGATGGACATTTCTCAGATTAGCATGAATTACATATCTCACCGAAACACCTTCCTTACTGTTTTGAAGGACACAAGTGTCAAGGCTTTCAGACAGCCAATAGCTGGCATAGTGTAACATGAATCTGACACAAACACAGAAGGATGTATCCCAGACTGAAACGCCTCACTCATGCCATTTGAGAAATGGGGATGTGGGAGCAATCTCAAATTTTTCTCCCTCCTGTATTCATTGCTTTTCTAGAGATATTGGTCTAATGTGTTTTATTTATAATTACTCCACAGTCTCCGTGAACCTGTTAAGAGATGTGTTGCAGTAAACCCTGGCATCCAGCAGATTGTACTGTTCTCTAGAGGAAGATGGGAAAAATGTACTAGTGTTTCCATACAGCTCAATGATGAGAGGGACAAACTTATCCTTCAGGGCAAATTAACTGCATTCAACAAGTAGGTTTGCTTCTTTAAACAACCTTCCTTTCTCCCATTTTACCATGGAAGCAAGGTTTTATGTTGTGATGGATACATTTTATCCTTCCAGGTGTGTTTCTTGGGAGTCCTGGGAAGACGACTTGTGGTCCAATGGGGCAACTCTAACTATGCAAATTGAGGGGGTAAGTGGTGTGGAAATCACAATGGCCATGCACATATTTTAAACTAATTTTTAAAGTTACCCGTGTCTGTCTGTTTCAGTTCAAAAATGGGAGGCCTGATTCAGCACTTACTATTGCCCAGAAGGAATGCACTCCAGAGGTGAGGAGTTTACCTGAATTCCCTTTTGATGTATTTCTAACTTTAATAAGTAGTCAGGCCATGTTCCTGAGGAGTGTGTCCTTCAATCATTCGTTGTAGTGCAATGCCACCACTGCCCTGGTACCTCGAGGCGGCCTTGGCAAGAGGAAGCGGTCCTGGGGAAAGGAGGAGGAAGAAGGGGAAGGAGAAGCCAGGGGACAGGAGAATATTTGCCCAATATTTGCCTCTTCAGAAAAGACACCACATCGACGGGGCAGGAACAATTCCCGGGCAGGACAGACACGCCTATTCCTGCCAAAAGAAGAGCAGGCCACCACTCGCGCACCTCAGAACCCCAGAGCTAAAGGCAAACAGGCCAAAACCCCCACACAGACTGGTGAGGATGACTGTGAGCAGTGCTGGGTGATAAAACGATCTATAAACAGGACTGTAATAAAAATTTATGTTGAGAAAAATACGTTTTTGACAATTTTACCATAAGGCTGTATGTAACAGCCTATCACACAGCAGAAACAAATGTGACAAGTCACTCCAAAGCTGTGGAAACAAAAAAGGTTACTATGACTTCAGTTATATGGAAGTGGTTTAGATAGCTGAACAGTGATGTACACATTAAGATGATCTGCAGAATATGTTGTTGGTTTGTGCAAACCCAAGACAGGAAACGCAACACATCTTTTCCACCTTCGACTGCACTCACTTTGTGAAAATACAGCCCATATTGGTCCATCCACATTTTAGCAGCGCTGGTGGGGCTGTACCAAAACAACAATAAATTGTTTTGCTGCCATTACCCCATATAAAAAGCAATTAAAAAGGAGCAAGGATATAACAAACTCAGATACAGCATAATGACTGGTTTACAGTGTTTACATTTTGCACTTTTTCCACTGATTTCTGTTTTAAAACACTGTAAAACCAATACATATTACTTTAATGTTTTGTTAGTTTGTTAAAGCAGATAAAGAATTTTTGCACTGATAAATGTTAGTTTATTATCAAAAATTGTTCTATTCTATGTTCTAAAGTTTACCTAATGAACCCCAGGATATTCTTTACCCTTTATCTCAGCATTATCAAATTATATGTTGTGATAAATATTGATCAATATAGGAAAATATACAGTGTTCATAGTGCCCAGCCCTAATTGCAAGGTTTGGCCCTATGCATGACTGGCTGCCTCTTAGCTGGGCGCAGTAATTGAATACTCTCAAATTTGTGTGCAAATGTTTTGTTATTAATGTTTCCTTTTTAGCCCTTCTAGACATTCCTTCAGGTCGCTGGGGTCAAACACTCTCTGCAATTGACCCTCAGACAGCCATACTGATTGGAGGACAAGGTGCCAGAATGCAGTTCTGCAAAGATCCTATTTGGAAGCTGTGTACAGGTGAGCTTGTCTCTTCTATCCAAAGAATGTATATCTTCTCTTTCTTTTTTTTTTCTTTCTTTCTAGTGTTTTGACAACAGGCGTGCGTGTGTGTGTGTGTGTGTGTGTGTGTGTGTGTGTGTTTTCCCTTCTTCTCTGAACATTCCAACTTTTGTGTCATCTTCATATTCAGAGGATCTGTCTTGGGCACCAGCAGAAACACTGGCAGAGGGCCCCACCCCAGAGGCTCGGATTGGCCACACTGCGACCTATGACCCAGAGTCAAAGCGAATCTTTGTGTTTGGTGGCTCTAAGAATAAGAAATGGTTTAATGATGTCCACATTCTGGACACACAAAGCTGGCGCTGGACCATGGTGGAGGTTAACTGGAGTTTTTTTTTCTTCTTCTTCTTCCTTCCCCCCTCCTTCCATGTAGTGCTGCTTATCCAAACACCAAGTGAACTTATTTGAGATTCTCCGTTGAGGTCCCACTACAGTGTTTGAGAACCACGTTGGTTTCTGAAAGTAATCTATAGATTGTGGGAAATATTTTTTTCTTCTAATGCTTACGTCCTCAGGCACAAGGTAAAGTTCCTCCTCTGGCCTACCACAGCTGTACACTGTTCAGGGGAGAGCTCTTTGTGTTTGGAGGGGTGTTCCCTCGTCCCCACCCTGAACCTGATGGCTGCAGTGACTCCTTGTACATCTTCAACCCTGAAATGGCCATATGGTACCAGCCCATTGTGATTGGAAACAAGCCTCCACCACGCTCTGGGTGAGTGAGGGTTAAGGGAAGAAATGTGAATTAGTGAAATAAGAATAATTGAATTTCACCTGTATGTGTGCTAGTACAGCGGTTTGCAGAGGAAATTGGGCTGGTGTATGTGACTCTTTCTCGTGTGTGTGTGTGTGTGTGTGTGTGTGTGTGTGTGTGTGTGTGTGTGTGTGTGTGTGTGTGTGTGTGTGTGTGTGTGTGTGTGTGTGTTGCGATGCAGTGTAATTGGGTTAGATCATTGAGATTTAGGTGACTTTTGATTGCTGATGGTTTTTCATTGAGTCCTCCTCTTGTCCAGGCATTCTGCTTGTGTGATGCAGGGGAAAATCTTCATTTTTGGAGGCTGGGACACTCCTGTCTGTTTTAATGACATGTTTCAACTGGATTTATGTAAGAGACTTAGTCATTTTTGTTGTTACTGCATCTGTTTTGATATTGCAGTGACTTTATGTTGTCAGGAAAAACCTAAATGAGCAATCGTTTAGGAGCAGAAATTGCAGTTTAATCTTCAAGGCAGGGTCTAATTAATCAATGCACTGTTAATGATGCTGGTATTACTAGAGCTAAGGTTTGGTTCAGGGTTTTGTCAAATGCAGGACTAAAACTCTTCCTTTAAACTGCATGTTTTACCCCTTTCTAAGGTTGACATGCTTTGTTTGGTCCGTCTAATGGTTGATGAATGCTTCTTATTGGTCAATGTTTACTTTTAATCCTTTTCAACCATTATTGATTTGCTGTCTCTAATTGTGGTTGTGTGACTTTAAGGCTTGATGGAGTTTTCAGCTGTGCAAACAAGTGGATCAACCCCTTCACCAAGAAGGTGATTGCAGTATTTCAGTCAAAATTAACATTTTCTGCTTATTTTCTAAATTTCATGGAACATCAGGTACGTGTATTTGATCATTCAATAATCTTGAGCCATTTACTGGGTTTTGTTTTTTTCCCCCATCTCCAGTGACTGCCTAAACAGATGTTTGTTTTTTTTAGCATAATTAAGCCATTACTCATCACACAGTCTTGGATTGTTTTCTGATTTGTTTAATATTTACATTCTTTGACATCTTGACCTTTGTGTCACAGCTGGCATGGCTGTGCTGCCCTGTCTGATTCCTGTTTCTTAGTCCATGGAGGCTATAATGGGAATGTTGCACTGAGTGACGCCTTTATCTTCAACACAGGTGAACATTTGTGTCTTGCTGAGTGTCATTTAGTTGATATATACAGATCCTTGTTGGTAGTAGCTGTGCTCTATCTATCTATCTATTATATTGTTAATGTGCATCAGAGATTTTTAAAAATGTTATACAAATTTGCTTATGTTCAAAACTCGGAGTGAAGTCAGTGGATTCAGTCTCACGAGTCTACTCCATTTACTTAGTCATTGTCTATGATGCCATGTCAATGTCAAAGCTAGAGGGTGCAAAAACCCAAGGTACAAATATACACCCGCAAGTGTTGTGTGTAAATATCCAACTTTTGAGCACAGACAAATTACCTGCACATTTTTCATAAATGTCCCTCATTAGCAGTGATGTGCATAACAAATTGAACTACACAGTTAATAATACACAACATCATAATATTCAGAAATCAAAATGTGTTTGAGAATGACCTAGAAAGTCGGCAATGGCAGACCTCTGTGCATTCAACAGTCTGATGTGGGGTAGTGACTTTTTTGTTCCCCTCTGTGAATTGAGTGATTGACTACAGAGAGTGTTTTCTAGATCAGGAAGGGCATGGCTGGTCTAATGGTCTCGAGGGCAATGTTGTCAGCAGTGTTATGCTCTTGATAGCATCTCGATTGACTAATGGGTTTGGTGTGAGGATCAAGACATGATTCATTAAAAAACAACAACAACATTATGAAGACTACGGAGAATATTTAGAAAGCTCAGGAGATGGGTGTTCCATACAAGCTGTACTAAGCAAAGGTGGTTAGCTCTGATTTCTTAGTCATTGGGGTAGTTGAAAAGTTCTGCATTGGCAAGGCACCAGGGGTGGATGAGATTCACACAGAACTGCTGAAGGCCTTGGATTTTGGAGAGCTGTTGTGGCTGACGTCCCTCTACAAGATCGCATGGACCTAAACGGTGGCTCTGGATTGGCAAACTGGCCTGGTGGTCCTGTGCCTCAGGTTCAGGAGGAACAATGGGGATTCTGTCTCTGAAATGGTGGACAAGTTCTTTACTTTCTCCCAGATAGTTGAGAGGGCGTAGGCGTTTGCCATTCCTATGCCACCTCAACTATCTGGGAAGAGGTGTTTTTTGTTTTTTTTTAAAAAGTTGGCGTTTTGTGAATCTAGAGAAAGCATGTAACCATGTGCCCAGAGATGTTCGTTGGGAGCTGCTTTGTATAAGGTGTCATTTGATCCTTGTACTCTCGATGTGCGCTGTGTTGGTTTTGGCGTTGAATCAAGCTTTGTCTCTACTTATTTTCATTTCATTTTTGGTAAGTCATTTCAAATATTCTCTTATCCAGATCAGCTTGCTTTTTTATCATTATGACAATACATATGCATAGCGAAGAGCAGGAGAACTTCCATCAAGTGCACCAGGAGTTTGTATTGTTACTATTGGCAAATGGTGTCATCCATGCTTCCTTGATTGGTGCTCATAAACGGCATGCTGAAGGGTTTGCAGCTGAATGTGAAGCAGTCAATACGCAGATTAGCACCTCAAAGTCTGAGTCCATGGTTATCTCCTAGAAAAGGACAACATGCTCCCTTGAGGTAGCAGGTGAGAACCTGTTGTAACCTGAGAGCCTGTTGAACCTATTAGATGCAGTAATGCGATTGCTTATCAGTGGTAAAGAGGGAACTGAACAGTAAAGCTACACTCAATTTACTAGTTGACCTATGTCTCCACCCTCACCTATGATCAAGCTCACTCTGTGAGGATGAGGACATATGCTATCTGGGAGGTATACTAGGCACAGCCAATTGGGAAGAAATGGCTAGACCCAGCAGGTCCCATGGGAAGAATTTTATCTCCAGCTAACCTGGTGGTCCCCCAGGAAGAGGAAGTGGCTGAGGACCAAGACCTCTGTGTTTCTTTGCTTACCCTTTTACCATCATGACTCTGAAGTGGTTAACGTGATTTACAGCATTTCATAGACAGTCTCATCCAGAGTGCTTTGTCATTTACTCATAGAATACATCCTAGCCAGTACAGCAAGTTAGAGTCCAACATACCAATACAGTATTCTAGGCATCAGCACTGATGCCTAGTACTGCAAAGTACATAAGCTCTATCTCAGACAACAATCAGTAAATCTTTTATCCAAAGCAATTTACAATTATGACTGAGTACAACTTGAGCAGTTGAGGGTTAAGGGCCTTGCTCAGGGGCCCGGCAGTGGTGGGGCTTGAACCAGCAATCTTATTATTACAAGTCAAGTACCTTAACTACTGAGCTAACAGTGCCCAAGTATCCTACAAGAGGAGTAAGGAGCAACATGGGTGCTGGTTCAGTGGTCATTTAAATATTCCACAAATAGATTGGTATTCAGTCTGCGTTTGAAGACTGCAAGAGACTCTGCTGTCCGGACAGTAAGCAGACGTTCATTCCACCATCTAAGAACCAGAGCAGGGAATAGTCTTGATGGTTGTCTACCATGAGACTTGAAGCATGGTATTTCTTGCCGAGCCGTACTTGGGTCTAAGTACTTGAGGTATGGTTTGGGCTTTGACTATTGACATCATGTATGGAGGGGCTGGCCCATTTTTGGCTTTGCGGGCAAGCATCGAGTTTTTACATCTGATGTGGGCAGCTACTGGAAGCCAATGAAGGGCGCGCAGCACCAGAGTAGCGTGTGAACTTTGGAAGATTGAAGACCAGTTGTGCTGCTTCATTCTAGACAGAGGTCTGATGGCTCTTGGAGGAAGACCAGCAAGTTGCAGTAGTCTAGTTTTGAGATTACAAGAGCCTGCACAAGCACCTGGGTGGCTTTAGTTATCACATGATGAGCTTTTTCCTCACTTTAGTTATCAAATAGCCACCACACTACGCATAAGCTGTATTTGGAAGCTTCTGCTTCTTGAAGGTTCAGCTTGAAAGTCAGCAAATCTACACATTTAGCAGTTCTGATTTACTTGAACACAGACTTTTTTGTCTTTTTGGGCTTGTCATGTCACCTTCGGCTGGCACATATGGTAGACCGCATAAATTTGTCTGAGGATTTGCATGGTTTTGAAGCCTAAAATGTAAAGTTATTGTGACTTGGTGCGCCATCCCATTTCACTTCACAGGACCTGGTAAATATTTTGGTGTGTTTTTGTTTTTAAAATCAATAGACACTAGTTGCTGGACCTCTTTGGCACTGTCTCCGCTAACCTCAGAGCCACGTGCTGGACATTCCATCATCACCATGGCAACCACATGCATAAAGGTACCTCGCACATCCTAGAAATGAACAATACAAGGCTCATTTGACAGTGAAAAGATTTATCTTGATTCAGATGTCAATTTGAGTCTCATTTTCTTTCTTACACAGTTTTTGTTCAACTCATGGGAGTCTTATTTGCTTTCTTTTGTCCAAGGGGTTCTCTGGTGAGCAGGAAGAGTCTTCCTCACAAGCCTTGCTCATATTTGGGGGAGGAGATAATGAAGGCAGCTTCTTCTCAGATTTGATCACCATGCCAGTGAAGAATCTATGAATGAGAATATTTGAAGCTGTGTGGATGACTGTTTTAATGGAGAAACTAAATACATCTTCATTGTGCTAATTTTTTCCTCAAACGTGATTTATTTTAAGTGTTTTAGGCTCATAAATTAAAATTAGCATTGTGTGGCCCATGGCCTTTTAGTGGATACTAAATTTAAAAAATGATGGCATGGCTGAGAAAAGGGTGAATGGCTCCATGGGTGTTTTGGAAATTTAAAAATAATCTTCAGTTGGAGTAACTGCTGGTCTGCAGCAGTGAACCTCTTTACCCTTGTCATGGAAGACCAACTGTCTTTCAAACCTGCTTTGAGAACACCTGAATGATACTGTTGTAAATTAATTGTTTTAAAGATGTATGTAGTCATTAAAGTTATCTGATGATATGCATTGAAAATATTGCATTATCGTGTTTGTATTCTGTGACTAGAATGTCGTGTAAGCATCCTGGGCATTTTTGTTACAGATTGATGAGACCACATGCTGCATTCATGCCCGACTGATCTGGATTTGTGAGCTGGTGTTTCACAGTTGACATGTACGGGGAAATAAAATCCTGAATTTAAAAAAAAAAAAAAAGATTTTTATACAGAACCTTGTGAATGTGTTTCTAAAATGGTAGCATTGCAAAGATGTTTAACTTTGGTATTATAGTGGGCAAGCGCCGCTTGGTGTCAGCCTACGTCTGTGGTCCACCGCTGAACGGTAAATACCGCAGTCTTCGTCAGGGCGCCGCTGTCTGCCACGACTGATGCCGATGGTAGCCGAGCTCGGGTCCTCGCCGCCCCTAGCTGCGCGTCGGCCGGCCATGTTGCCTCGCGCTGGTTCCGGTATGTAGCGCGCTAGCTCGGTTCAGTCCTCGCGCTGCGTTCGAGGACTATCCTGACCGGGCGCTCAGTGAGGAAGAGGCGAGTTGAGGGTGGCGGTAATGGATTTTCTTTTCCCACAACTTGACGACTTTGGATGCTACCATGGACAGTTGTTAACTAGCTAGGCTACTTTCCGCACACATTTTCTTGAGGAGGGACGAACCGTAGCGGTTTGGAGCTCGCTAGACCGGAGTAACGCGATTTCCGTGGATCTTTGGAGTTTTCGGGATCGCCTGTTTGAAAGATAGCTAGGTTAGCTGACTAGCACGCTAACATTTGGCTAGTCCTCGCGTTGATTAAGGTGGCTCACTCCCACGGCACAGGAGTTAGCTCACTACACTGATTTGGGTAACTAACGCAGCATAGGCTTCTGACATTGCTGTTTAATCGTTCGTGTCAGTTTTCATTCGGCCAGTATCGGTTTCATTTCAGGGCGCGTTGTTTTGTTGGTAGCATCCGTCATTGTGTTTCTCCGCAGCGATTGTCAGCTTAGCTGGTTAGCTAACTATAACCGATGCAGGTCGGCCTGACATACTTGACTTTTATCTTTCATGTGCCAGTAAAAGGTTCAACTTTTTGTTTCCCGCATCGACAAGTGTTTCTTAATCAGTTTAAGAGATTGAATGATGCGGTTGTGTTTCGGGCACATTGCTGCTTCACGCATACTGAAGTTACCCAGACAGCCTGAGCGAGAGAATTTAGTCGGTCTTTAATTATTAATTAGGTTTGGCAGGTTAACGGTCGTTTGTATTTAGATTTTATGTTGGGTAATTGAAACAGTGTTTTAAAAACAACTGTAAATCACCCGACTTTGTGAATCTAGATAGCTCGTGTTTTCTCTTGTGCTATTTAACCTGGATTGTTGACATGGACACGTACTTGCTGTAACTAATGTGGGGTTCAACTTGTTGATCTGTCTGCGTGGCTAGCTGCTTGCTGGCGAGCTAGCGTTAGCATTAGCTGGTTAGTTCATTCAAATCCGTGTTCTCTCCCGAACTGCCGGGTTCCACGAAACATCTGCCGGCGACAGTGCTAAATGTGTGTGTGACTCTGGAAAAACTCTTCCTCGGACCCATTTCTGAGAATCCCTGACCAAAAATGTCAACCCGGACTCAAGGATTAGGTGTCATAGAAAATTCTTCTGGCCAGGTGAGATTTTAGATTCTAGCCCTCGTTCATGTAGGTTGGCTAAATGACTTCTTGCTCACGTGTTTTACACAGGATGTCATCATTTGTTTAGGACACACGTTTTAATGTTATTCCTTCAGTGTTTGATATTTTGTTGTTTTCATACTGTGCCGCAAGTGAAAAGCATTAGTTAGGTAAGAGAGCCAACAATATTGAACAGGTTGTACTAAAATAGCCTCTGTGGAAACATTTAAAATTAGCCCCCTGTAGAATATCCCGTTGTGCTCCCTGCTTTCTCATCTAAGCTATGATGCCATGTAAAGGATGTGGAGTAACTTTACCTGAAGGAAATAGTTGTACTCAAAACAATACCGTCTTAGCCAGTCCTAAATTAATCACTCTGATAAGGCTTTTCTTGCTTGCCTTTTCTTTTTTTTCTTTTTTTGGCTTATAGCCTCGATTTCCTGTGTCAGATTGAAGGTGAGTTTTTGTAAGTGAGAAAAGCGGGCGTGAGGGAGCGAACTTGTATCAGTTTTGAAATTGACTAAACACCAGATACACATTTTTGTTGCTATATTGCTACTCGTATTTGCAGACATCAGTCATTAGACTTGTCTTCAAATAATATTTTACACTGAGGAATAAAAGCCATACTGATTTACCTTGGTGATGGGTGATTCATACTACTGAAAATAAAGTTTGGTTGCATCGTCCCCTTTTTAATCTCTGTCTTGTGATGTAAACCAAAAGCTCTTTCAGCAGGTACAGTGAAAAGTTGGATTTCTGTGCTCATTGATTAATGATGCAAGTATTACTAATGCTGACTGAATAGAGTCTAAGGAGAGGTGAGCTGTACCTGAGTGCACCTAGCTCATTGACTTAATGTGGAAAGAGATGTTGGCTTTTTTCTTTTACTGTTTCCTGGAAGCCCCATTTCAAGGAACTCACACTCCCAATGATAGGCAGCCTCATGCATCTGGTCTAATAGAGGTTTGGAGTGAGAAAGATGAGTCAGTGGTGTTAATCATGCAACTGAAACATGGGTGAGCCTCAGCTCTACAAGACGTAGGAGTGCTAAGAAAATGTGTTGGTATTTTATATCAGCCACCAGTGGTGCATTCAGGAGTAGATTAATAACAGGTGGGGTGGGTGTGTGTATGTATGTATGTGTGTGTTTTTTATATATATATATATATATTTTTTTTTTTATATATATATTTTTATATTTTATGTTTTTTATATATATATATATAATGTATGTATGTGTGTATGTGTATATTTTATATATATATGTGTGTGTGTATGGTGTGTGCATATGTGGAATGAAGGATAGACACTCAGAAGAAAAAGATTGAAGTATTTATTTTCAACATAGTTGTGAAAGTGATTGTAAAAGCTAACATGTATGTTTGTAAAGTGTATGTACGTATGTCCTTGGTTATGAGAAAGGCGCTATACAAATGTAAATAATAATAATATTTTAAACTGGTGTGTTGTTTAGTTATACTTTTGGAAAAAAAAGGCAGGAAAACAGACACTCAGTTACATTACTGTTTAGCTAGGCTGTATCAAACTTGATATGCTTACCATTAGAACTTGGCCCATGAAACTTTTGTCCTTGATTCTCATGTGTGAACTTGTCCAGCCTTCTCAGGATGATGCACACATGGCCTTAGTATGTGTGGACATGCGACAGGTTTCCTTTTTTATTGAGTCATTTGCTACCCTTGCTGTCAGCTCTCTAGCAGCCATCTATGCAACAAATCAGTCCCTTAGTTTACTTTTACTGAACTAGTTAGACCAACAGACCTAGATTAAACAGAAGACAACAGATGTTTTAGACTGCTTAAGTTGATTAGAGGTAGGCAGCATAACGTAAGTGCATGTTAATGAGTTTGGATTTTGGACAGTCTAAAAACTGCATTAATGTTGAACCACACAGATTTTTCCCTGTGTTATACAAAGGCATCTATGCCCAAAAGTGACAGTTTATAGGGGTTTATATTTAAATATCTCTCAAAGCAAATAACTTTAATTATATTAAAAAAAAACATGTTCTGTGCACTGAGTCATAAATGTCTTTATTTATTTATTTATTTATTTATTTATTTATTTATTTGTTTATTTGTTTGTTTATTTATTTAGCCTCAACGTTAAAGTTTGCATACTTATTAGATGAAGTCTGTGCATGTGGCTATATGCTAAGACTCCAAAAAAGCCAGTGAAGGAGACAAATCTTTCAGTAAATTTTAGTAGTTATTCTGGTCTGGTCTGAATTCACACCCAAGTATATTCACACTAATTCACACTAATGCATATTACATGGCCTCTTTTCCTGTTATTTGATTTCTTTAATTCATCATAGTAGCATTGAAACCATGTAGTGAGTTACTTATAAAAGGTAGTAATAACAATAATAATAATAATAATAATAAAATTGTAGTTATAAGTGCCATTCAGGATACCCAAGGTTACTGTGAAATGGTGAAAAAATTGCAACTCGAGGAAAAAAAGCAGCAATACACAATAGGATCACACATTTTTCCTCATATGGGACTTAACTAGAATTTTTCAATTGATAGCAAAATTGATATTTAAATGCACATGAACTGTCTTTAGACCATCTAAATAAAATGGCTAATCCAGTTATCCTGCACTTTTTAACTGTCAGCTTTTGTTGCCTGTACAATGATGTAGTACAAAAGTAAAAGAAAGCAGCTGTTTGTTTTCCCATTTTTAAACATTTTGACTTCTTCGTGATAAATTAATGGAAGATTTATTTAGCATATCTGCTTTCTATTTAATCATTCTCCCTTTCTCTTTTGTCCAGCATACACAAGGTGTTGGCAGTTCTCTTCGCTATGGTGAGCTAATTGGGTGTTAGTTGTTAATTAGCATTAGCTAATTTTAAAAGTATGATGATATCGAACACATTTTCTGGGTGTCCTGCAACTTGAAAAATAATTTTCCATGTTGACAATCTTGGACACAAAAGGGAGTATGCCTATACATGATATTGTGGTGATAAATATGACAAAAGTTGGCCAGTCATCTCTGAATCAACACAGATTAGACTAGTGACGTATGCACATTGGGGGGAAAAAAGAAACTGTATTCAACCTCCCCCTGTTTATATGTTCACATTCAGTAGGAGACTAATGCTAGAAACGGGTAATTTATTCTCATATTCAGATGTTTGTTGCCTATGGGCACCTTCTGCTTAGCGTCGTTGATCTACCATGGTGTATCATTGGTTTGCTGTTTTCAGATTAAACTTTGTGGTGTCTAACGTCAAACACTACATAATCATGTCGCTACATCAAACCCTGATACAAGTTGTTGTACTAAGAGGACATTAATGATCACACATCCATGTGTTGTCAGTTGAGCTTAAATAACCATTCAATTCATATTTCCCATCCATTTTCATCTTTTCAATGCTTGGGTGTGTGTGTGTGATGCTACTTGTCCCTAACATGGTGACACTACTTAGAATATGGTCTACATATCAACAACTTGACAAATTCAAAGTTATCTGAATCATACGACAGACCACCATTACGTTATTATGGTAACAAATAAAATCAGACCTCAGAAGTGTAATAACTGATGTGAGAGAGCTATTAGAGAGAGCTATTAGAGCCTTGATACCCCAACACAGTGTACTTGGCAGGCTTTTTAAATTGTTATGTAAAGGAAGGGAAATGCTGATGAAGAGAGCACTGAGTAATCCAATGACAGTGGAAGTTATCAATAAAAGTGGTATTGCCACTGTCCTGCAGACATGAAAGAGTGTGTTTTTCTTATGCACCAAGAAGGGTTTTTTAACCAACCAAAACCAAGAAACAGCAATAAAAATTCTAAAACAGCCCTCTTCTCTTGTCTGGAGTTGGTAGAGTTTGGATGAGAGTCAGTATAATTGAGACGTCATAGGGCTGATAGTCAGTCTGGAGTCAGCTTTGATCCATGGAGCACCAGATATTTCCTTTCTCTTTTGTTTACTGACTAGAAAAAGGTGTAGTTAAAAGTTAATCATTAGTTATATATTCATCGTAAGATTTAGAGAAGTCGAAGAATTTGAGCACTTCAGCTTTGTTTTTGGCATTTTGCTGCTCACACTCAACTGTATCACAGTGAGAGTCTGAACCTGTTGCCATTTACCCGTACACAAGTCTCAATTTCTAAGCAACTGTTGTCTATAAACTGTGTGTAAATCACTGCAAAAAGGGCTCCATCTTTCTTTTAACGAAGATTTATGAGGCTCTTTGCTTTTATGGTGGCAACCAAATGCAAATGTCAGCCTGGAATTGCAGATTCCAACACATTTTCTCCGAGAACCAGCACAGAGTCGTACATTTCTGCTAATAGGTTTTGCAGTGCTAATTCCAGGTATGGTGTTAGTTCTATGAGTCAATCAATGTGGACACTATTGCACAGCAATGGAACCCACAAAACGGTCTCTACTTTTTTTTCTATTCCAAGGTGAGATTTCCCTGTGTCCAGACTGCTTCCCATAGCTGAAATTAGCTTGACTCATGAACTGACTGGCCTGTTATCATGCAAGTTATGTCTAGTTTAGATAGCATTTCTGGAAATTTTAATGAAGCTATTCCAGACTATTATATACTATTATCTATCTAATAAATTTTTTTTTTTTAAAGTGTGTGTGTGTATATGTATGTGTGTAATATATATATATATATATATATATATATATATATATATATATATATATATATATAGGGACAAATCCAAACTACTTTTCCCCCCATGTGTCACAATGTGCTCTACAGTACCTTATTAGAAGAGTGATTTTTAACAGGATATGTGTTTATAAAACTGCAATGAGTCAGTGAAAGTGACATTTTTCCTTACAAAATGTCAGTTTTGCATTGCTGTTACATTTAAAAAGAGTGAAATTGGGCTGGAATTTCTCTTATGGCAAACTTGTACTGTTCTATAGATAAATCAGAGATATCAGATAGCATTATAACTAGAATATGCCATTTAAAAAGGCCTTTTGTTATTTTTCATTTTATTCAACTCTCGCTGTCTAGTTAATAATAATATCTGATTCACAGCAAATTGTGTTTTTGAACATAATATCCTTAATAGAGTTCAAAGAAGATTAGAGTCTGTGCTAAAAAAAACTTCTCTTAATTTCTCTCAGTAAGGCTTTTCACCATCCCAGTGTAGAACCAATTAGGGTATCATTGGTCAGTTTAAGCTCTTAACCATGTCATCATTCAGTTTAGGGTGTTAAATCTATCTTCATTGTTTTCCTACAGTCAAAGTATTTAACCTCAAATGTGGTCTAATACAATTTGATTAAATTTTCACCCAATTGAAAAAAATCTCAAGTAATAAATATTGTAATGGCAATATATAGCACTTATAGCACTTATCATTGTTTAAGATAGATAAGAGCGTCTGCTAAATGTCGTAAATGTAATGGAAAAGTACACCAGTGAGCTTGATTGGAGACCTACATTTACATATCATTAAACACTTAAAGGGTTAACTTTTTATATACATGAGTCATCAAACAAGCATTTGATAAAATGTGCATATTAATTATTTCTTTGCTTATTCGATCTGTTGTTCATGCTGTTGCATATTACAGTGCAATCACTGCTGGTATATAAGAAATTGTCAAAGATTCCATATTTGTTGTGCTTTTCTTGCATTTACTTGTTGCACACATGGTTCGGTGTACAATGTTAAGCTTACAAAGCCTTCCTAATAGGTGGTATCGATGTCCTGTTTTTAATTTTTTTTTTTTTACTGAATCGAGATTGGACAGTGTGATGCCATTTGCTAAGAAAATATACTTTGTTTACTAACATGAAAAGACATAGTAGGAATTGCATTGACTAGGTTTCTTTACAGTTTACTTTTCTCCAAAAAGGAAGTTTTAGGACCAGTGCTACCATAGCCTGTCACGACTACCTCAGTAGTGTGTTGAGAGCATAGTTGAATACCTTATAGCCAATCTGATAGCCTAGAATTACATGCTATTTTGCATACTTTACTGAACCCACCAACACACCCCAATTCTTTGTTTGAAGCACAATTTATCACACAGTAGTGTAGTTAAGGTTATGAGGAACAGTACACAAAATGTAATAAGTAGCAGCAATTCTT